>NW_027488375.1:195000-197500 GCF_051014445.1 Colletes latitarsis | reverse complement strand
TTCGTCGGGGTAACCCAAAATGACCTGGAGACGCCGTCGGGAGATCCGGGAAGAGTTTTCTTTTCTGTATAAGCGTTCGAGTTCCCTGGAAACCTCTAGCAGGGAGATAGGGTTTGGAACGCGAAGAGCACCGCAGTTGCGGCGGTGTCCGGATCTTCCCCTCGGACCTTGAAAATCCAGGAGAGGGCCACGTGGAGGTGTCGCGCCGGTTCGTACCCATATCCGCAGCAGGTCTCCAAGGTAAAGAGCCTCTAGTCGATAGATTAATGTAGGTAAGGGAAGTCGGCAAATTGGATCCGTAACTTCGGAATAAGGATTGGCTCTGAGGAGCGGGGCGTGTCGGGCTTGGTCGGGAAGCGAGTCTGGCTGACGTGCCGGGCCTGGGCGAGGTGAACGGCGTTGAACGGATTCGTTCGTTCTCGTCGGGATCCGAGCTCGGTCCCGTGCCTTGGCCTCCCGCGGATCTTCCTTGCTGCGAGGCTTTCGTTGGCGGCTTGCCGTCGTCGATCGTCCTCTTCGGCCGCCATTCAACACTCAGCTCAGAACTGGCACGGACTAGGGGAATCCGACTGTCTAATTAAAACAAAGCATTGCGATGGCCCCCAAGGGTGTTGACGCAATGTGATTTCTGCCCAGTGCTCTGAATGTCAACGTGAAGAAATTCAAAAAAGCGCGGGTAAACGGCGGGAGTAACTATGACTCTCTTAATAATGAAACTAATGGATTTCATTAAGATCTTTATAAAGTGAGTTTCCACTGGTATTCACGACGTGGTAAAGCTTTCAAGGCGTTAATTACAATCTGCTTCCTATTAGCATGGTTGGTCGCCAACAACTGGTGGAGCCAATCTGGCTGACTATCCCCTTTGGTCTCCAGGTGTGCTAAGTCTAAATTGAGCACCATGGCTGCTAGTGCTATTGGCTTGCCCACTAGTGCTTTCAATGAATTCAGCCCAGGAACTTTGAGATCCAATGATGTTAACATTCCTTTCTCCACTCGAGCGACAGCTGAGGGAGCGATGTAGGTGCCATCTCGGTTGATAATCCTAACCACTGTAGACCGTTGAGGTCCGGGATCTGAGTCTGGAGATCCTGAGGATTCTCGAGGAGGACAGCATGGCTCCGACTCTGCAGGAGGGCAACAGACTGCCACGGGTCTTGAGTATGAGATTATTGCAGGAGGTGGAGGTGGAATCGTCTCCTCCCTCACTTGCTTGAGACGGGTTTCCTCAATAGCTCGAACGGTTCCCGCTATCGCTTGAGAAGCGTGAGTAACCTGTGAGGCAAATTCTGACATTTGGGCCTGATGGGCTGATTTTTCGTGAATCAAAGATTTATGAGCGGTGGTCCTCAAAGGATCGGCGGATATTATATCCTCGTTCCATGTGCCAACCCATACCTCCTCGCGGTGGGGACCGGGCAACGTTGCGGGTCGGCAATCCAGCCGCCTCGCAACGGCCAACAGGGCTCTGGCTTCAAACCTCCGGGGGGTTGCCTTCCCGTCGGGGGTTCATTCAGTAGGCCCGATCGAAACGCGAAGTATGACCACTAGCCGGCGGGGGCCTCGGCCCGCCGGCCCTACTGATCCAGTAGATTCCCGCGACTCTTCCCCTTCTCCCGAACCCGCGCCCCAGCAGCGACCTCGGCGAACCCGCGTTGCCGTAAATGCGCCCCCTGCCAGACCACCAGACGGGGCTCGCGCTCTACGGTCACGCCCTCGTATTGAGCAGGCTCCGGTTCCCGAAGTGCCAATTCAACCTTCGGGGGCGGGAGCCTCCTCGGCTCAACAGTCCATTCAGCGCGCAGAACACCAGTGCCTTCATTGCCCCAGGTCCTTCCCAACCGCCATCGGACTCGGACAGCATATGCGTCACCAGCACCGAGAGGCCTACAACGAGGGGATCAACGTTGAGAGAACGAGACGAGCGTGGTGTGATGAGGAGCTCCTCCTTCTGGCTAGAGAAGAGGTTACCGCGGCACGCCGCGGTGTACGCTTCTTGAACCAGCACCTTTTGTCGATTGTCCCTAACAGGACACTCGACTCGATTAAAGGTGCGCGGAAGAGACCGGCGTATCGGCGGCTTGTAGCAAATTTGCTACAAGAGGTTGCCGAAGCCGATGAGTCATCATCCAGCGATGGCTATCTCTCCGCGGAGGAGGTTGCACAAGCTCCTCCCCGTATCACGCCACCCAGAAACAGAACGTCATTACCTAGGCCAGACGGTCAGTCACCCGTGGATATATTTGTGGATCCGGCTCCGCGATTGGCTACCCCTCCATTGATTGAGGTGGTAGCCAATATCCACGGGTGGAACTCAGACGAGTTAGTGCGACTGGCACGCGAACACCTGATGGGTAATGACGTTCTTGCCGGCGTCTCGCGTTGGCTCGAAGTTTCCTTCCCTTCGGGCCCTTCTCTCGGCGTTGATCAGGCTAGAACGACACCAATTAGACCGCGCTGGGTTAATCCTAACCGGAAACAGCGGCGGAGGCAAGAATAT
>NW_027488375.1:152500-190000 GCF_051014445.1 Colletes latitarsis | reverse complement strand
AGCCACGAGTGCCGGACCGATCAGTCGCAAACTTAGTTCTACTCGAATCTAGTCTCAACCGAAGCCCGACCAAACCAAATCCAGTACTAACCCAGACCTAACCCAGACCTAACCCAGACCTAACCCAGACCTAACCCAGACCTAACCCAGTCCTAACCCAGACCTAACCCAGTCCTAACCCAGTCCTAACCCAGACCTAACCCAGACCTAACCCAGACCTAACCCAGAAATAACCCAGACCTAACCCAGACCTAACCCAGTCCTAACCCAGTCCTAACCCAGACCTAACCCAGACCTAACCCAGACCTAACCCAGACCTAACCAAATCCAGTACTAACCCAGACCTAACCCAGTCCTAACCCAGACCTAACCCAGTCCTAACCCAGACCTAACCCAGACCTAACCCAGTCCTAACCCAGACCTAACCCAGACCTAACCCAGTCCTAACCCAGACCTAACCCAGACCTAACCCAGTCCTAACCCAGACCTAACCCAGACCTAACCCAGTCCTAACCCAGACCTAACCCAGACCTAACCCAGACCTAACCCAGACCTAACCCAGACCTAACCCAGACCTAACCCAGGCCTAACCCAGACCTAACCCAGTCCTAACCCAGACCTAACCCAGTCCTAACCCAGTCCTAACCCAGTCCTAACCCAGTCCTAACCCAGAAATACCCCAGACCTAACCCAGACCTAACCAAATGCAGTACTAACCCAGACCTAACCCAGAAATAACCCAGACCTAACCCAGTCCTAACCCAGTCCTAACCCAGTCCTAACCCAGACCTAACCCAGACCTAACCCAGACCTAATCCAGTCCTAACCCAGACCTAACCCAGTCCTAACCCAGACCTATCTCAGACCTAACCCAGTCCTAACCCAGTCCTAACCCAGACCTAACCCAGACCTAACCCAGACCTAACCCAGACCTAACCCAGACCTAACCCAGACCTAACCCAGACCTAACCCAGACCTAACCAAATCCAGTACTAACCCAGACCTAACCAAATCCAGTACTAACCCAGACCTAACCCAGTCCTAACCCAGACCTAACCCAGTCCTAACCCACACCTAACCCAGACCTAACCCAGTCCTAACCCAGACCTAACCCAGACCTAACCCAGTCCTAACCCAGTCCTAACCCAGACCTAACCCAGACCTAACCCAGACCTAACCCAGACCTAACCCAGACCTAACCCAGACCTAACCCAGACCTAACCCAGACCTAACCCAGTCCTAACCCAGACCTAACCCAGTCCTAACCCAGACCTAACCCAGTCCTAACCCAGTCCTAACCCAGTCCTAACCCAGTCCTAACCCAGAAATACCCCAGACCTAACCCAGACCTAACCAAATGCAGTACTAACCCAGACCTAACCCAGAAATAACCCAGACCTAACCCAGTCCTAACCCAGTCCTAACCCAGACCTAACCCAGACCTAATCCAGTCCTAACCCAGACCTAACCCAGTCCTAACCCAGACCTATCCCAGACCTAACCCAGTCCTAACCCAGTCCTAACCCAGACCTAACCCAGACCTAACCCAGACGTAACCCAGACCTAACCCAGACCTAACCCAGTCCTAACCCAGACCTAACCCAGTCCTAACCCAGACCTAACCCAGTCCTAACCCAGACCTAACCCAGACCTAACCCAGTCCTAACCCAGACCTAACCCAGACCTAACCCAGTCCTAACCCAGTCCTAACCCAGACCTAACCCAGACCTAACCCAGACCTAACCCAGACCTAACCCAGACCTAACCCAGACCTAACCCAGACCTAACCCAGTCCTAACCCAGACCTAACCCAGTCCTAACCCAGTCCTAACCCAGTCCTAACCCAGTCCTAACCCAGAAATACCCCAGACCTAACCCAGACCTAACCAAATGCAGTACTAACCCAGACCTAACCCAGAAATAACCCAGACCTAACCCAGTCCTAACCCAGTCCTAACCCAGTCCTAACCCAGACCTAACCCAGACCTAACCCAGACCTAATCCAGTCCTAACCCAGACCTAACCCAGTCCTAACCCAGACCTATCTCAGACCTAACCCAGTCCTAACCCAGTCCTAACCCAGACCTAACCCAGACCTAACCCAGACCTAACCCAGACCTAACCCAGACCTAACCCAGACCTAACCCAGACCTAACCCAGACCTAACCCAGACCTAACCCAGACCTAACCCAGTCCTAACCCAGACCTAACCCAGTCCTAACCCAGTCCTAACCCAGACCTAACCCAGTCCTAACCCAGTCCTAACCCAGACCTAACCCAGACCTAACCCAGACCTAACCCAGAAATAACCCAGACCTAACCCAGACCTAACCCAGTCCTAACCCAGTCCTAACCCAGACCTAACCCAGACCTAACCCAGACCTAACCCAGACCTAACCAAATCCAGTACTAACCCAGACCTAACCCAGTCCTAACCCAGACCTAACCCAGTCCTAACCCAGACCTAACCCAGACCTAACCCAGTCCTAACCCAGACCTAACCCAGACCTAACCCAGTCCTAACCCAGACCTAACCCAGACCTAACCCAGTCCTAACCCAGACCTAACCCAGACCTAACCCAGTCCTAACCCAGTCCTAACCCAGACCTAACCCAGACCTAACCCAGACCTAACCCAGACCTAACCCAGACCTAACCCAGTCCTAACCCAGACCTAACCCAGTCCTAACCCAGACCTAACCCAGTCCTAACCCAGTCCTAACCCAGTCCTAACCCAGTCCTAACCCAGAAATACCCCAGACCTAACCCAGACCTAACCAAATGCAGTACTAAGCCAGACCTAACCCAGAAATAACCCAGACCTAACCCAGTCCTAACCCAGTCCTAACCCAGTCCTAACCCAGACCTAATCCAGTCCTAACCCAGACCTAACCCAGTCCTAACCCAGACCTATCTCAGACCTAACCCAGTCCTAACCCAGTCCTAACCCAGACCTAACCCAGACCTAACCCAGACCTAACCCAGACCTAACCCAGACCTAACCCAGACCTAACCCAGACCTAACCCAGACCTAACCAAATCCAGTACTAACCCAGACCTAACCCAGTCCTAACCCAGACCTAACCCAGTCCTAACCCAGACCTAACCCAGACCTAACCCAGTCCTAACCCAGACCTAACCCAGACCTAACCCAGTCCTTTTTTTTTTTTTTTTTTTTTTTTTTTTTTAACGTGGTGAAATCCTCATGGACACCCCGGCTCCCTGGGGGGGAGGCCGGGGTAGTGCCGGACTCTTACCGGCTAAAACACCACGGTGACCGCCTGCGCCCTTTTATCTGGGGAGAGTCACGGGAACCAAACTAGCGATACTACCGTGACTCTCCCCGTTGGCGCAACGCCCTATTACGGGCCCTTCCCGGGGGAGGAGATGTGATCCTCCTCCCCCAATGGGGGGCAAACTAATCTGATTGCCCCCCGGCGACGCGGCGCGGTCACACGCTACGTCGCCCCCACTCGTGCCGTTGCTACTAGCCGCGACCGGGCCCCCACCCGATCGCGACCACGGCTGCGGGGCCGGCTAACACTGCCGCCCCCGCTGGACGGGGCCCCTGCCACGGGCCCCCGGTCCGGTGATGGGCTGGGTGCGAGGGGGAATGAGGGAATAAAGTCCCTCACCTCGCACCACAAACACCATCACCGACCCCTTCGCGCTCCCCCTGCCACGGGGAGCGGTGGAGGGTCTTACGGTCGGCGTCGCCGCCTGCCCCCCACCTCCTCACGCGCCCTTTCGGCGTCCTCCTTGGCGGCCATGACCTCTTCACAGAACAAGGCCATGGCCGCCCATGCCTCCTCACTGCCGACCATCGCACGAATGACGGCCGGCAGCGAGAGGTCCGCTCCAATCGCTCTAACGAGGACACCGCGCTGCGCTGCCCACGCCGGACAAAACTCCAACGTGTGCTGCGCGGTGTCCTCCCTTCCCCTGCAGTGACGGCACGCAGCCGTCGCCTCCCGCCCTATCCGATGCAGGTACCGACCGAAGCAACCGTGTCCGGTCAGTACCTGTGTCAGGCGGTAGGTGGGCGTACCCCAGCTACGGCCCACCCAGGCATAAAACACTGGGCGGACCGCCGCGGCAACGCGATCATCCCGCTGGTCTGGCTTCGATAACCAGACCAGCCACCGACTATAGACGCGTCGCCGCGCCTGGCTTCGGGCCCTGGCGGCCTCCTCGCCGTGCGGGTCCACGCCCCGCTGGCGAAGGTCGCAGAGGCTTTGATAGACCTCTGCGTCCATTTTCGCCAGCAGGTGAAACGGTGCGGAACCCGCCAGCAAGGTGGCGGCTGTGTAGGAGATCGTGCGATAACCCCGCACGACTCTGATGGCGACCAACCTCTGTAACCGACGGAGCACAAATGCACCCCGCCGATTTGCCATCAGACCGCCGGCCCATACCGGCGCGCCATAAAGCGCCATGGACCGGACGACTCCCAAATACAGCCGCCGTGCCGCCATGTTGGGCCCCCCGAGATTTGGCATTATGCGGCCTAACGCGGCCGCTGCCCTTTCAATACGGGGACCCAACCCTTCCAAATGATGCCCGAAACGCCAGTAGCTGTCGAGGGTGAGGCCCAAATACTTCATCCGGCGCCCCACCCCGACTTCGGCTCCGCCCACCCGTAGAGACGCCTGGCGCGGCACCCCGCGACCACTGACGTTACACAGCCAGATGGCCTCGGTCTTCTGGGGTGCCACGCGCAACCCCAGACGCTCTACTTCGGCAACGACTCGTGCCGTCCCTTCCTCCGCGAGGGCCACTGCCCTCCTCCACGTATCCCCGCCGGCTATCACCAGGGTGTCGTCGGCGTAACATACCAACGACACACCGACGGGGAGATCAGCCCGCAGCACCGCGTCATACGCCAAGTTCCACAGGAGCGGCCCGAGGACCGACCCCTGTGGAACCCCGCGGTGCACCGCTCTCTGCTCCATCCCGTTCCGACCCGAATATTGGACTACCCTGCCCCGCAGATAATCCCCGATCAGTCGGCATAGATAGGCGGGCACCCGGTGATACTGAAGTGCCCGACCTATCGCCCCCCAGGAGACGGTGTTAAAGGCGTTGGCTATGTCCAACGAGACTGCCAACGCCACACCCCCCCGGGAGATTGCCGATTCCGCCAGGGTCCGCACTGTCGCTATGGCGTCGACTGTGGAGCGGCCCCGGCGAAAGCCGAACTGTCGGTCGGCCAGATCGGGGCCGACGCGGGACAGGTGCCCCTCGAGACGGGATACAATGACTCGCTCGAGGAGCTTTCCAGCCTCGTCCAATAGGCAAATAGGACGGAACGCGGATGGAGAATCCGCGGGCTTCCCTGGTTTGTGGAGGAGGACCAACCTCGCCACCTTCCATATGGGGGGGAACTGCCCGGTCCGCAGGCACGCGTCAAAGACGCTTATCAGCCCGGCCCCCAGAACGCCCACCGCTACTGCCCAGGCCCTGCCAGGTATGCCGTCCGGTCCTGGCGCCGTCTTCTTGGCAGCCATTCTCCGGACGGCCCTAGCTAGCTCCTCCTCGGAGACCCCCAATTCGTCGGACCACCAAGGCGGGTGATCCGGCTGTGGCTCGGGGGGATGCAGGAACGCCTCTCCCCCAACTGGGAAGAGGACGCGCATAGTTTCCCCGAGCAGCTGGGGGTCGAGGCTCTCTGTGACCGGGGGCGCCCATGATCGCATCTTGCCTGCAACCATATGATAGGGGCGCCCCCATGGATTTGCATCCAGAGAGCCGAGGAGCTCCGTCCATGCCTGGGCTTTCGCGGTCGCGATGGCCCGGCGGAGGGTTCTTCGGGCCAGGGAAAATTCCCCGCGCAACCCCACCACCTCAGCCTCCGTCGCCCCGCGCCGTCTCCTGGCGCGGGTGTACCGGCGTCGGGCGACAACGCAACGAGTGCGTAAGTCCTCGATCTCGCCCGACCACCAGTACACGGACCCCCCTCGGCTCGGGGCGGTGGCCCGGGGCATGACTGCGTCACACAACGACGTCATAATCTCCCGGAACCAACGCGCCCCGGCAGATGGATTGCCGAGGGTCCGGCGTGGCATCTCCTGCCATGCCACAACGGAGGCTGCCATCGCAAGGGCGTCCGGGTCCAGCCTCTTTGCGGACCAGCGTGGCGCCGGATGTGCTTCCCTGCCCGGGAGGCGGGGTCCATTTACGCCGGGGGTCGCGGATACGGAAAACGTAATGTAGAGGTGGTCGCTTAACGTGGCCACCTCTTCCGCGACCCTCCAGTCGGACACACGGCGCGCTATGGCGGGGCTCGCCAACGAAATGTCGACGATCGACTCGCCCCGCGCGTGCACGCACGTGCTCACGGCCCCCTCATTCAACACTACGAGGCCGTGACCCGCTGCCCATACGAGCATTACGTCGCCCTTGACGGTCGTCCTGGGACAGCCCCATGCTGCAGCGTGGGCATTAAAATCTCCCAGGACGAGTACCCCACTGGCGAGATGTGGGGAGATGCATCTCCCCACCTCGTCGAGGTACGCCTCAAAAGCGCTGAGGCCCATAGCGGGCGACGCGTAACACCCGGCAACCACCAGTTCCCCCCATTTAACCGCCACAAACCCGTGGCCCCTCTCAACTACGGAGCACGGCAGAGTGCCGCCCCCGTACTGCCATGTGATCGCCGAGACCCCGTTAAGGTCCCCCACCCAAGCTGGGTGTTTGGGGACACGGTAGGGCTCGGCGATCACCGCCATCCCAATGTTCCACTGCCGGAGGGTTTGGAGCATGAGATCCTGGGCCCCCCGGCAGTGGTTCAAATTTACCTGGAGGAGGCGTTGAGACATTATCGGGTCTCACCCGCGGCCTCCTCCAGGCCTCCCCTTCCAGTGTTTTGGGGCGTTTTTGCGAGCCCCGGATCTTTGCCGCCGTACGAGGCCATCACCCCCCTACTAAGGGGCTCTGACCCGCACGGCGACTGGGTTACTGCTTCCTGTGGGGGCGCTGCAGCTCCCCCACACGACGGTACAACTTCCGATTCCGTGGAGGTGGATGGCGCCGAGTCGCATGGCGCCAAATCCACCTCCATCATCTCCATCACAGGCGGGGGTGCGGGTGCACACTCCACCACCTTCACTTCCGTCGCGACAGATGCTGGGGCGGGGATGACCTCCGACACCACAGCTGGGGGCGGCTGGGAACAAGCCGCCCCTTGGACCTCCATCGCGACGGGCACCGGCGCCGGCTCAACACCAGCCGGCACCGTGGATGGGGGCACACCCGCCCCTTTCGCTTTCTTCCCCTTCCGCTTGGGGGGACGGCACGCCGCCCCACCCATGCGGTGATCCGCTGGCCGCCCCAAGCCCACACAAAGGGGGCATTTAGGGGCGGCCGTACACTCCCTGGCTGTGTGGGAGGCCCCCCCGCAACGGTAACAGAGGCCGCTGCGATCTACGGTGCTGGTGCACCGCTGCCTGACATGACCAAACTCGAGGCAGCGGTGACATTGCAGCGACCTCGCGGGGAGCACCGCCAGCCGGGCCTCGAAAAAGCCGACCATTATTCGGCCGGACTTCGCGAGCTTGGTTACGGCGCGAAGGGGACAGCGGGCCCAGGCAGTAAACATGCCCGAGCTGTCCCGACGGAGGTCACCAACGTTGACCTCCGCTGCGCCGCAACCCCCGGCGGTGGCAAGGGCCTCCCTAACAGCCAGCTGGGTGGCTGCCTCCGACAGGCCGGAAACTCGTAGCTCGGCCTGTTTTTGGGGGCAAGCCACCCGAACACCTTCCACTTCCAGGGCCCCCTCGAGACGCGCCCTCAAGGCGGACGCCTTCTCTTTCCCTTTCTCACCGGGGACCGCTAACAAGAGCGCCCCGGTGACCGCCCTGGTTGGTCGCATCCCGGTGATGCCCAGATCCTGACATATCGCGGGCATCACCCTGTTCAGGAGGGGGCCCAATTCTGCTTCGCGGCCAGCGGCGGCGGTCACCGAAACTGCTGCCGTTTTCGGCAGCTTCGGTAACTTGACCGCCGCGGGCTGGGCGCCAGTCCTCTTCTTAATGCCAGCCGCGGTATTGGCGGCTGGCCGACTCCTTGCGGCGGATTTCCCGCCCTTGGCTGAGGATGCGGCTGATGCCGCACCTTTTTCTTCCCCGTTTTTCTTTCCCCGCCTCACGACCTCTGCCCAGGAGCCCTGCCCATAGTTGGCGGGGGCAGGGGTGGACTTCGACTTGGAGTTGGCAGGCGCAGCGGATCTACCGCTATCCGCCTTGGGAGGTGGTGGAGGGGGACGAGGCGCAGTCTTTGGCGGCATCTTAGATTTCGGGGCGGATGGCTTGGCCACACCCGCCCCTCTGGCCGCTGATGCACCACCTTGGGCCTTGACGGCACCTTTCTCCTTCGGCGACGGATTGGGGTGCTCCGCGGTGGCTTTTACGGGGGCACTCGCGCATCCCGATTGCGTATCCCCGGTCCCCTTGGCCTTTCCTTTTGCCACGTCTGGCCCTTTCGTCGCGCCCACGGATGGAGGTGGGGGTACCGCGCCTTTCCCAAGCGGTGGGCGGGACACAGCCCGCCACACCGCATCGAAGCGGGCATCAATCTTGCCCTCCACGGCCGATATGCGTCCCGCCATCTCGGAAACCCTTTTGACGACCTCGGTCATCATGACCATTAAAGGGTTTCCGGAAGCGGGACTCTCCAGCTGAGACTGGACAGGCCGAGCTGAAGACGACGGTCCAGCGACCGCCGTCTCGACCTCCATACTTGATTCCCCCGCGGCAAAAGTCGACGGAAGGAGATCCTTCCGCCGTGGACGAGGGGCACAAGGCAGCTCATGGTCCGGCAGTGTCTCGTCGACCATCTCTTCACCCTCCCGCAGCAGCCTCCGTTGCTCCTGCTTGTACCTCAGGCGGCCTATCTCCCGCCTGAGGTGTTCCAGCTCCCTATCCTTAACCCTAACGGTTTCGGACAGGGTGGTGGCTGTACTGTCGGCCACCTCCAGCCTCTTTTCCAGGGCTTTGGCTCTCCTTTCCCATTCGCCCTGGCGAATCACTACCTCCCGGGCCGGCCTGTTGGGATTTTCGGCACGTTCTGCTCTGCCATGCAGTTCCTCCGCACTGACCATAGCCACGCGAGCAGCTAAGCGTAGCCCCCGGATGTCCGTCGTCTTCAGGTGGCTTGCGGTGTCTGCCACCCTGACGACGGACTCCAATTGCTCCTTGAGCCGGCCCAGGAGTTCGTCAACCTTCATGACCTCCGCAATATTGCGGAGGTCTGCCTGCTTGGGCAGGTCCTTCATCCCTGGACCCAACTTTTTTGGGTCCACGAAAATACCCCTTGGTCTTCCTGCCCCTGGGCCCTTCCGCTTCCGCTTACCGGGTTCAAAACCCTCCTCGCTTGAGTCAGCGCTCGAATGACGAGGCGCCCACTCGTCGCCGTCCTCGGACTCGTCGTCGAGAAGGGTGAAAGTCTCCCCGATGTTCGACGTCGCCTCCTCGGTATCATGCCTTTTGCAGGGAGGAGATTCCCTCCCAGCCTTACGCCACTCGGCGACATTTAGCCGCTCCAGGCTGACAATAGGTGCGGGGCTGGCCCTGAGAAGGTCAACCTCACCCTCCAGGTGGATCCCCAGCGGAGGATTAATCACCACCACACTCCTGACTGCGGGTTTCACCCCACCAGAGTGTGGTCCAGTCATTCCGTTGTCGTTTGCCGTTACGTGTGCCAGTCCGTTATCAATGTTTCCAGTCCAGTCGTTATTAGATTGATTGAATGCCATAATCGTTCCCACGAGTGTGGTCGGAAAGGAGGTCACCCCAGGCAGAGCCGCCTTGCCTGGGGAAGCCTAATACTCCGGGGGTTCGGCAGGTGCCCCCAGAGGTAGTCGCTAGGGATTGGGCCTTCTCTCCCAACCATGCATCCCATCGCCGCGCACCATAACTTAGGATTAGAGGGTAATTTATAGAGTTACCATCCTCGCGGCCCAGGCGGTTAAGCCAAGGCCCCCGGTCCTCCTGCCGTCACGTACCATTCACAAAACCTAGACTGGAGTTGTGAATGGGTCGTTGCGACGACTAACAGGAGGCTTACGGTGTGATTAGCATCAGGTACCTCGGGGTCGCTACGCCCCGTACTGCGCCGGACACCTGGCCGGACACAGCCCCTGAGGGAAGACCTAACCCAGTCCTAACCCAGTCCTAACCCAGACCTAACCCAGACCTTTTTTTTTTTTTTTTTTTTTTTTAACGTGGTGAAATCCTCATGGACACCCCGGCTCCCTGGGGGGGAGGCCGGGGTAGTGCCGGACTCTTACCGGCTAAAACACCACGGTGACCGCCTGCGCCCTTTATCTGGGGAGAGTCACGGGAACCAAACTAGCGATACTACCGTGACTCTCCCCGTTGGCGCAACGCCCTACTACAGGCCCTTCCCGGGAGAGGAGATGTGATCCTCCTCCCCCAATGGGGGGCAAACAAATCTAATTGCCCCCCGGCGACGCCGCGCGGTCACACGCGACGTCGCCCCCACTCGTGCCGTTGCTACTAGCCGCGACCGGGCCCCCACCCGATCGCGACCACGGCTGCGGGGCCGGCTAACACTGCCGCCCCCGCTAAATGGGGCCCCTGTCACGGGCCCCCGGTCCGGTGATGGGCTGGGTGCGAGAGGGAATGAGGGAAAAAAGTCCCTCAACACCACAAACACCATCACCGACCCCTTCGCGCTCCCCCTGCCACGGGGAGCGGTGGAGGGTCTTACGGTCGGCGTCGCCGCCTGCCCCCCACCTCCTCACGCGCCCTCTCGGCGTCTTCCTTGGCGGCCATGACCTCTTCACAAAACAAGGCCATGGCCGCCCATGCCTCCTCACTGCCGACCATCGCACGTATGACGGCCGGCAGCGAGAGGTCCGCTCCAATCGCTCTAACGAGGACACCGCGCTGGACTGCCCACGCCGGACAAAACTCCAACGTGTGCTGCGCGGTGTCCTCCCTTCCCCTGCAGTGACGGCACGCAGCCGTCGCCTCCCGCCCTATCCGATGCAGGTACCGACCGAAGCAACCGTGTCCGGTCAGTACCTGTGTCAGGCGGTAGGTGGGCGTACCCCAGCTACGGCCCACCCAGGCATAAAACACTGGGCGGACCGCCGCAGCGACGCGATCATCCCGCTGATCTGGCTTCGATAACCAGACCAGCCACCGACTATAGACGCGTCGCCGCGCCTGGCTTCGGGCCCTGGCGGCCTCCTCGCCGTGCGGGTCCACGCCCCGCTGGCGAAGGTCGCAGAGGTTTTGATAGACCTCTGCGTCCATTTTCGCCAGCAGGTGAAACGGACCTAACCCAGACCTTTTTTTTTTTTTTTTTTTTTTTAACGTGGTGAAATCCTCATGGACACCCCGGCTCCCTGGGGGGGAGGCCGGGGTAGTGCCGGACTCTTACCGGCTAAAACACCACGGTGACCGCCTGCGCCCTTTTTCTGGGGAGAGTCACGGGAACCAAACTAGCGATACTACCGTGACTCTCCCCGTTGGCGCAACGCCCTACTACGGGCCCTTCCCGGGGGAGGAATATTATCTCCTCCCCCAATGGGGGGCAAACATATTTGATTGCCCCCCGGCGACGCCGCGCGGTCACACGCGACGACGCCCCCACTCGTGCCGTTGCTACCAGCCGCGACCGGGCCCCCACCCGATCGCGACCACGGCTGCGGGGCCGGCTAACACTGCCGCCCCCGCTGGACGGAGCCCCTGCCACGGGTCCCCGGTCCGATGATGGGCTGGGTGCGAGATGGAATGAGGGAATAAAGTCCCTCACCTCGCACCACAAACACCATCACCGACCCCTTCTCGCTCCCCCTGCCACGGGGAGCGGTGGAGGGTCTTACGGTCGGCGTCGCCGCCTGCCCCCCACCTCCTCTCGCGCCCTTTCGGCGTCCTCCTTGGCGGCCATGACCTCTTCGCAAAACAAGGCCATGGCCGCCCACGCCTCCCCACTGCCGACCATCGCACGAATGACGGCCGGCAACGAGAGGTCCGCTCCAATCGCTCTAATAAGGACACCGCGCTGCGCTGCCCACGCCGGGCAAAACTCCAGCGTGTGCTGCGCGGTGTCCTCCCTTCCCCTACAATGATGGCACGCAGCCGTCGCCTCCCGCCCTATCCGATGCAGGTACCGACCGAAGCAACCGTGTCCGGTCAGTACCTGTGTCAGGCGGTAGGTGGGCGTACCCCAGCTACGGCCCACCCAGGCATAAAACACTGGGCGGACCGCCGCGGCGACGCGATCATCCCGCTGGTCTGGCTTGGATAGCCACACCAGCCACCGACTATAGACGCGTCGCCGCGCCTGGCTTCGGGTCCTGGCGGCCTCCTCGCCGTGCGGGTCCACGCCCCGCTGGCGAAGGTCGCAGAGGTATTGATAGACCTCTGCGTCCATTTTCGCCAGCAGGTGAAACGGTGCGGAACCCGCCAGCAAGGTGGCGGCAGTGTAGGAGATCGTGCGATATCCCCGCACGACTCTGATGGCGACCAACCTCTGTAATCGACGGAGTACAAATGCACCCCGCCGATTGGCCATCAGACCGCCGGCCCATATTGGCGCGCCATAAAGCGCCATGGACCGGACGACTCCCAAATACAGCCGCCGTGCCGCCATGTTGGGCCCACCGAGATTAGGCATTATGCGACCTAACGCGGCCGCTGCCCTCTCGATGCGGGGACCCAACCCTTCCAAATGATGCCCGAAGCGCCAGTAGCTGTCGAGGGTGAGACCCAGATACTTCATCCGGCGCCCCACCCCGACTTGGGCTCCGCCCACCCGTAGAGACGCCTGGCGCGGCACCCCCCGACCACTGACATTACACATCCAGATGGCCTCGGTCTTCTGGGGTGCCACGCGCAACCCCAGACGCTCTACTTCGGCGACGACACGTGCCGTCCCATCCTCCGCGAGGGCCACGGCCCTCCTCCACGTATCCCCGCCGGCTATCACCAGAGTGTCGTCGGCGTAACATACCAACGACACGCCGACGGGGAGATCAGCCCGCAGCACCGCATCATAGGCCAAGTTCCACAGAAGTGGCCCGAGCACCGACCCCTGTGGAACCCCGCGGTGCACCGCTCTCTGCTCCATCCCGTTCCGACCCGGATATTGGACTACCCTGCCCCGCAGATAATCCCCGATCAATCGGCATAGATAGGCGGGCACCCGGTGGTACTGAAGTGCCCGACCTATCGCCCCCCAGGAGACGGTGTTAAAGGCGTTGGCTATGTCGAGAGATACTGCCAACGCCACACCCCCCCGGGAGATTGCCGATTCCGCCAGGGTCCGCACTGTCGCTATGGCGTCGACTGTGGAGCGGCCCCGGCGGAAGCCGAACTGTCGGTCGGCCAGATCAGGGCCGACGCGGGACAGGTGCCCCTCAAGCCGGGATACAATGACCCGCTCGAGGAGCTTTCCAGCCTCGTCCAACAGACAAATGGGTCGGAACGCAGATGGAGAATCCGCGGGCTTCCCCGGCTTGTGGAGGAGGACCAACCTCGCCACCTTCCATATGGGGGGGAACTGACCGGTCCGCAGGCACGCGTCAAAGACGCTTGTCAGCCCGGCCCCCAGAGTGCCCATCGCTATAGCCCAGGCCCTGCCAGGTATGCCGTCCGGTCCTGGCGCCGTCTTCTTGGCAGCCATTCTCCGGACGGCCCTAGCTAGCTCCTCCTCGGAGACCCCCAGTTCGTCGGACCACCAAGGCGGATGATCCGGCTGTGGCTCGGGGGGATGCAGGAACGCCTCTCCCCCAACGGGGAAGAGGACGCGCATAGTTTCCCCGAGCAGCTGGGGGTCGAGGCTCTCTGTGATCGGGGGCGCCCATGATCGCATCTTCCCTGCGACCATGTGATAGGGGCGCCCCCATGGATTTGCATCCAGAGAGCCGAGGAGCTCCGTCCATGCCTGGGCTTTCGCGGTCGCGATGGCCCGGCGGAGGGTTCTGCGTGCCAGGGAAAATTCCCCGCGCAATCCCACCACCTCTGCCTCCGTCGCCCCGCGCCGTCTCCTGGCGCGGGTGTACCGGCGTCGAGCGACCACGCACCGACTGCGTAAGTCCTCGATCTCGCCCGACCACCAGTACACGGACCCCCCACGGCTCGGGGCGGTGGCCCGGGGCATGACCGCGTCACACAACGACGACATGGTCTCCCGGAACCAACGCGCCCCGGCAGAAGGATTGCCGAGGGTCCGGCGTGGCATCTCCTGCCATGCCACAACGGAGGCTGCCATCGCTAGGGCGTCCGGGTCCAGCCTCTTGGCGGACCAGCGTGGCGCCGGGTGTGCTTCCCTGCCCGGTTGGCGGGGTCCATTTACGCCGGGGGTCGCGGATACGGAGAACGTAATATAGAGGTGGTCGCTTAACGTGGCCACCTCTTCCGCGACCCTCCAGTCGGACACACGGCGCGCTATGGCGGGGCTCGCCAACGAAATGTCGACGATCGACTCGCCCCGCGCGTGCACGCACGTGCTCACGGCCCCCTCATTCAACACTACGAGGCCGTGACCCGCCGCCCATTCGAGCATCGCGTCGCCCTTGACGGTCGTCCTGGAGCAGCCCCACGCTGCAGCGTGGGCATTAAAATCGCCCAGGACGAGTACCCCACTGACGAGATGTGGGGAGATGCATCTCCCCACCTCGTCGAGGTACGTCTCAAAATCGCTGAGGCCCATAGCGGGCGACGCATAACACCCGGCAACCACAAGTTCCCCCCATTTAACCGCCACAAACCCGCGGCCCCTCCCCACTACGGAGCATGGCAACGTGCCGCGCCCGTACTGCCAGGTGATCGCCGAGACCCCGGTAAGGTCCCCTACCCAAGCTGGGTGTTTGGGGACAATATAGGGCTCGGCGATCACCGCCATCCCGATGTTCCACTGCCGGATGGTTTGAAGCATAAGATCCTGGGCCCCCCGGCAGTGGTTCAAATTGACCTGGAGGAGGCGTTGAGACATTATTGGGTCTCACCCGCGGCCTCCTCCAGGCCTCCCCGTCCAACGTTTTGGGGCGGCTTCGCGCACCCCGGGTCTTTGCCGCCGTACGAGGCCATCACCCCCCTACTAAGGGGCTCTGACCCGCACGGCGACTGATTTGCCGCTTGCGGTGGGGGTACTGCAGTTCCCCCACCCGAAAACACAACTTCCGAGTTTGTGGAGGTGGAGGGCGCTGAGTCGTTAGGCGCCACATCCACCTCCATCATCTCCGTCATCGGTGGGGGTGCGGGTGCACACCCCACCACCTTCACTGCCGCCGCGACAGGTGCTGGGGCGGGAGTAACCCCCGACACCACAGCAGGGGACGGCTGGGAACAAGCCGCCCCCTGAACACCCATCGCGACGGACAGCGGTGCCGGCTCAACACCAGCCGGCACCGTGGATGGGGGCACACCCACCCCCTTCCCATTCTTCCCCTTCCGTTTGGGGGGACGGCACGCCGCCCCACCCATTCGGTGATCAGCTGGCCGCCCCAAGCCCACACAAAGGGGACATTTTGGGGCGGCCGTACACTCCCTGGCTGTGTGGGAGGCCCCTCCGCAGCGGTAGCAGAGGCCGCTGCGATCTACGGTGCTGGTGCACCGCTGCCGGACATGACCGAACTCCAAGCAGCGGTGGCACTGCAGCGGCCTCGCTGCGAGCACCGCCAGCCGGGCCTCGAAGAAGCCGACCATCAAGCGGCCTGACTTCGCGAGCTTAGTTGCGGCGCGAAGGGGACAGCGGGCCCAGGCGGTGAACATGCCCGAGCTGTCCCGGCGGAGGTCACCAACGTTGACCTCCGCAGCGCCGCAACCCCCGGCTGTGGCAAGGGCCTCCCTGACAGTCTGCTGGGTGGCTGCCTCCGACAGGCCGGAAATACGTATCTCGGCCTGTTTTTGGGGGCAAGCCACCCTAACACCCTCCACCTGGAGGGCCCCCTCGAGACGCGCCCTTAGGGCGATCGCCTTCTCTTTTCCCTTTTCACCGGGGATCGCTAATAAAAGCGCCCCGGTGACCGCCCTGGTGGGCCGCATCCCGGTGATCCCGAGATCATTGCAGATCTCGGGCATCACCCGATTGAGGAGGGGGCCCAATTCTCCCTCCCGTCCCGTGGCGGCGGTCACCGAGACTGCCGCATTTTTCGGCAGCCTCGGTAACTTGACCGCCGCATGCTGGGCGCCATGCTTACTCTTACAGCCAGCCGCTGTATTGGTGGCTGGCCGTCTGGCTGCGGGTGTTTTCCCGCCCTTAGGGGAGGATGTGGCAGCAGCCGCACCCTTCTCGCCGTCCTTCTTCTTGCCCCTCTTGACTACCGCAGCCCAGGATCCCTGCCCATCTTTGGTGGTGTCTGGGGCAGGGATGGACTTCGCGTCGTTGTCCTTGTCGGGCCGAGCGGTCTTGCCACTATCTGACTTGGAAGGTGGAGGAGGGGCACTTTGAGCAGCCTTAGCTGGCGCCTTCGGCTTCGCCACTGCAGCACTATCAGCCGCCGGTGTGCGACAATGCACCTTGCCAGCAGCCTTCTTCCCCAGAGTTGGTTGCTTGGTTGCCGCAAGCACTTTCACGGGGGCAGACGCGCCTCCAAAATTCGCCACCGCGGCCGCTTTCGTCCTCCTGCTGGTCGTATCCGTCCCTGCCGGCTTAGAACGTTTCGACGTGGTCGGCGGGGCGGCGGTTGCCCCCACGGATGGACATGGAGGAACCGGGCTTTTCCCCAGTGGCGGGCGGGACACTGCTCGCCAAACCGCTTCCAACCGAGCTTCGACCCGGTCCTCTACGGCCGCTATCTGCCCCGCCATCGCGGAAACCCTTTTGACAACCTCGGTCATCATGACCACTAAAGGGTTTCCGGACGCGGAGCTCTCCTGCTCAGGTGGGTCGGGCCGAACTGCAGGGGACGGTCCGGGTGCCGCCGGCTCGACTTCCATATCCGTGTCCCCCCCGGCAAAGGTGGACGGAAGAAGATCTTTCCGCCGTGGCCGGGGGACACAGGGCAATTGGTGGTCCGGCGGTGTCTCGCCGGCCACCTCCTCTCCCGCTTTCAGCAGCCTCCGCTGCTCCTCTTTGTACCTCAGGCGGCCCACTTCCCGCCTGAGGTGCTCCAGCTCCCTGTCCTTAACCCTGACAGTTTCGGACAGGGTGGTGGCGGTGGAATCGGCCACCTCCAGCCTCTTCTCGAGAGCCTTCGCCCTCTTCTCCCATTCGCCTTGGCGAATGACAACCTCCCGGGCCGGCCTATTCGGGTTTTCGGCGCGGTCAGCTCTGCCGTGCAGCTCTTCGGCGCTGACCAACGCCACCCGCGCAGCCAAACGTAGGCCGCGGATGTCCGTCGTCTTCAGGTGACTCGCGGTGTCTGCCACCCTGACGACGGACTCCAGCTGCTCCTTCAGCCGGCCCAGCAGCTCGTCCAGCTTCATGACCTCCGCTATATTGCGGAGGTCCGCCTGCTTGGGGAGATGTTTCATCCCCGGACCCAACTTTTTTGGGTCCACGAATATACCCCTAGGTCTTCTCGGCCCAGGGCCCTTCCGCTTCCGCTTACCGGGTTCAAAACCCTCTTCGCTTGAGTCGGCGCTCGAATGACGAGGCGCCCACTCGTCGCCGTCCTCGGACTCGCCGTCGAGAAGGGTGAAAGTCTCCCCGATGCTCGGCGTCGTCCCCTCGGCATCATGCCTTTTGCAGGGAGGAGATTCCCTCCCAGCCTTACGCCACTCTGCGACATTTAGCCGCTCCAGGCTGACTCTAGGGGCGGGGCTGGCTCTCAGAAGGCCAACCTCACCCTCCAGGCGGATCCCCGGCGGAGGATTTACTACCTCCACACTCCTGACCGCGGGTTTCACCCCACCAGGATGTGGTCCATTTGTTCCATTGCCGATTGCCGATTCGTGTGCCAGTCCGTTATCAATGTTGCCAGTCCTTTCATTGTTAAATTGATTAAGTTCCATAATTTATCCCACGAGAGTGGTCGGAAAATAGGTCACCCCAGGCAGAGCCGCCTTGCCTCGGGAAGCCTAATACTCCGGGGGTTCGGCAGGTGCCCCCGGAGGTGGTCGCTAGGGATTGGGCCTTCTCTCCCAACCATGCATCCCATCGCCGCGCACCATAACTTAGGATTAGAGGGTAATTTATAGAGTTACCATCCTCACGGCCCAGGCGGTTAAGCCAAGGCCCCCGTTCCTCCTGCCGTCACGTACCATTCACAAAACCAAAAATGGAGTTGTGAATGGGTCGTTGCGACGACCAACAGGAGGCTTACGGTGTGATTAGCATCAGGTACCTCGGGGTCGCTACGCCCCGTACTGCGCCGGACACCTGGCCGGACACAGCCCCTGAGGGAACCTAACCCAGACCTAACCCAGACCTAACCCAGACCTAACCCAGACCTTTTTTTTTTTTTTTTTTTTTTTTTTTTTTTTTTTTTTTTTTTTTTTTTTTTTTTTTTTTTTTTTTTTTTTTTTAATATACCGAAGGGGAACCTTGCATAGGCACCCATTCCTCAGAAGGAGACATGGGTAGTGTGAGATTCTTACTCACTAAACCCCTCCGGTTTCTCATCCGTCCACACTCATTCACACACCATTCATGCCACCAGGTACCCCGGGTTACGGGCGGAACTGCTCTCCGCATTACTTCACCCAACCCAAAGTCCGCCGGCGCTCATGCTCACAACCTGACCGCACATTCATGCTCTCTCACACATTCGCGCACACACATGCACACATGCACACGTATACACACCATCCCTGTGTGGTAACCAGACCACCCACCCCACAGTAAATATTCCCCCCACCCAGGCATATGCAAATATGCATCACTCGAGCACCCATAACGTCAACCCCCCATTACCTAACCATGCCTAGGCGCCGGCGCCGCAGCAGCCATCCTTGAGGCCCTATCTATCTCTCTTTCGTAATCCTCCTTACTCCTCAGGATCTCCACGATGTACGACTTCACGACGTTCCATTTATCCAGGTCCTTCCTCATCAGAACTCCCAACCGCTCGATCGTCACCTCATCTTCACCGATCTCCAGCACCTCAGCAACATGCCGTCGTTTTTCACGCCACTCCTCACACTGCGTGAACGTGTGGTCCACGTCATCCACCTCATTACACCCGTACCAACACAAATCCGTTTCCGATTTACCGATCCGTTTCCTGTATTGGTTGAAACACCCATGCCCCGTCATTGCCTGCGTCATGTGATATGTCAGCTGTCCATGTGTGGTTCTTAACCATTCTAGCACGTTTGGAATCCACCTAAACGTGACCTTCCCTCTACACTTCTCTACCCACTTCTCCTGCCATTCTTGCATTATCCTCTCTCTTATTCGGGTCCTCTCCTCCTCCAGGTCCGGCAGTCTCAGGTCACGATCCGCCAACCGAATCCTTCTCCTCCTTGTCTCGATATCAAACATTTCCACCCTCTCTTGCACCTTCAAAAGGATCGGCAACACACCGGCCAGAACAGGCAACACATCCCTCGCCACCGTACGGTACGCCTTCACCGCTCTGCCAAGCCCAATACACTGTGCATTCATCAACTTCGTCCTGTTTGCCTCTATTTCCAGCGCAGGCGCCCAGATGGGTGCCGCATACAACAGGACTGACTCCATCACCCGATAATAAGTCAGACTGGTCTTGTACCCCGGTCCACCAATATTCGGAGTGATACGGGCCAACGCTGACATGACCCTGACTGCCTTCTTGCACGCGTACTCTATGTGTACCCTGAACTTCTGGGTCGTATCAAAATACAGTCCTAGGTATTTCAGCTCCGTGGACAGTTTCAATCTAGTGTTTAGCACCTGTATTCTGAGCCGTCCAATCCTCTTCTTGTTCAACGCGATCGCTTCCGTTTTCTCCGGTGCCAAGCTAAGTTGGTTCACCTCTAGCCATTCCAATATATCCCCGATTGTCCCCGCTATTTTCTGCTTCAGGCGTACCTTATCTGCATCCCGGACCAGCAGCGCTATGTCATCAGCAAACGCCACTAGGTTACAACCATCCCTCATCGGAATCCTAAGCAGCCCATCGTACGCTATATTCCACAGCGTGGGGCCCAACACCGACCCTTGTGGAACACCCATCTCCATCACAGCTTGATGCCACTCACCCTCAGCCCGGTAGCTGATCATCCGGTCACGCAAATAATCCTCAATTAGGACCAGCAGATAATTAGACAGCCCCATATCCCTAGCCGCGTTCTTTATATTTCGCCACCGCAGTGAATTGAAGGCATTCCTGACGTCGAATGCAATCAGCATACAAAACTCCTGTTTTATCCGCGCAACCGTCTGAAATTCCTCCACCAATTTCAGCGCCTGCAGTGTGCTCCGACCGACCCGAAAGCCGTACTGCTGGTCCGAGAGCCCCTCAGGCCCAATTTCTCGCTGGATTCTGCCATTCACTACAGACTCGAAAACCTTCACCCAGTTGCTGGTCAAGCACAGCGGCCGATACGCCGAAGGGGATGCGGGATCCTTTCCCGGTTTGGCGACAAGGACCAGCCTACTATTTTTCCAAACGCGCGGGAATTTCCCCCTAATCAACATTCCATTAAACAAGCTTACCACTAATTTACTTTCTTTTTCCAGGACCAGCCTGACGGTGCACCCAGGGATCATGTCAATACCAGGAGCCTTGTCCAGACTAACCTTCGACGCCGCCCTCCGCAGCTCCATCAGGTCCAGAGGAGAGAAGCCAACAAGGATATCTCTGAGCTCATACTGCAGGTAAGTATCCCTCGCTACCGGATTTTCCTCCCTTGGAAATAACGCCGCGATAACCTGACACGTTTTTTCAATGGTAAGATTCGGAGGATCAGGCCTGGGCTTTATCGTCCTCATGACCGTTTTATACGCTATCCCCCATATGTCCGTATCTACTGTGCTACACAGCTCGGCCCACGCTTTCATTTTCTGCTTTATAATAGCACCTTTCAGCTTTTTCCTGGCCGCCTTAAACTCGTTTGCAGATTCCAGGACGTCTGGTCGCCCCCTCTTTAGGGCTCTCTGATACACACGCCGCTTCGAATTCACCGCCTTACGAAGATCGCTGAGCTCAGCCGACCACCACTTCTTGGCCGTTCTCTTTCCCGGAGGCTGCCTGCGGGGGGCCATACTAGCTTTGCACGCACCCTGAAATGCCTCGATTACATCGCCCGCCTCACTCTCAGACAGCGGAATATCCGCGTTGATATGCCTCGTCGCGTTTCGGAAGAAGTCCAGGTAAGTATCGCAATCCAGAGTCTCAACCCTCCAACCTTGAACAAAACCAGGTTGCCCCCGAGGAAAGTGCCCCCCGACTGAGTGGACTATGTACTGGTGGTCCGATGCCGAATATTCCCGCAAGATAACGCTGTTATTAACCCTCACGAGTGTCCTTGGATCACAGGCCATTACGTCGATAAGCGATGTTCTCCCACCACGCTGAAAGGAGAATTTGCCCCTAGGTTTTACAGGGATAAGGCCCATCCTATCGAATGATCCAACCACCACCAGGCCCTTTCTGTCCAGACGATTTGATCCCCAAGATGGCGACTTAGCGTTAAAATCTCCCGCAACTACTACTGCCTCTCCCCACGTTCCTCGGGCATGCTCCAGATCTAAGAGTTCAGCCTCCAGCTCAGCGTCACTCAACCTAGGTGAGTAGTAGCAGCTACAATGGTAAGTGCCAGCTACCGCGACAGCCACAAAGCCCCGACCCACTACGTTCTTGTCCGCGTGTGCCTTTCTTCCGTTCAAGCCCGTAACCCATATCGCCACCTTACGAGACATATCGGCAACCCAGTTACATCTAATCGCGTAGGGCTCGGAAATAAATACAATGTCCACCCCCAAATCTTCAGCTGTTTTAATTAACAGATCCTGCGCTACCCTGCAGTGATTTAAATTGATCTGCAAAAGTTTAAGGGCCATTATTGATTACTTGTGGATTCCCTTTCCTCCGCAGGTATTCCTTATACTGTGGGCACGATACCGCCCCCGCAACATGACCAGTCTTACTGTGTGGCAAGCCCTTTTTGACACAGAGCCTGCAGGCCGGAACCAGGGTGCATTCCTGCATACTATGCCCCTCGCCTCCGCATTTCCGACAGATCATGCCGTCTGTAACTTTAACCGTACAATCTGTACTTATATGCCCAAAATCGTGGCACCTAAAACACCTGGTGACCTTTGGCACAATTTTCAACCTACACACCGTATACCCTATACAGATTCGTTCCCCATCCTTCAGGCCGGCCACCCATTGAGTGGGCACCTCGACCACCGCTAATTGCGTCCCCCTGTAGGTTGATCTTAGCGTTTTTAGCCTTACCTCGTCCCTATTTGAGCCCCCCAGCCTCTCCATCACCTTGCTAACGATCTCTTTCTCCTCAACAATGGGGTCCAAATCTCTAATCTCGATTTCAGTTTTGGGCTTCAACGCCCTGACACTGAAAGCCTCCCCAAGAGCAGCTTTTATAGCATCTTTTGTTTCCGGAGCATTCCCAGCCTTCGTGAGCTCAATTAGTAGCTCCCCCTTTCGCGATTTCCTGACTGTTCGCACGTTCTTAAGGCTGTCCTTCATAGTGCTCGCTATTTGCCTAAAAACCTCGGCATATGATTTACCGTCAGTTGTGGAGACAGTAATTGCCTCAGTCCTGGGGCCCAGACTTCTGGTTTTCACCCTCTTCTCAGGTTGAGCACTTGGCACCACGCTTCTCTCCTTGTTGGTATTACCCCGCCCGGCCTGTTGTTTACCACGCCGTTTGGTTACAGTTGCCCAACTATCTACCCGATCACCAGAACCCTCTACTAGGTCCCTAGCACCTGCTCCAGCACTCCCAGCACCAAGACCCCTGGCGCCAGAACCCTCTTGTATAGGCCTTCTTTCCACCGTCTTCCTTTGACTGCTCGAGCTTGTATCTTCCTGCGCCAACTCTGCATCTCCTTGCTTCGCCCTTCCCTCCTTTACCTGGCCACGTTCATTCCGTTCCTCGCCCCGAAAAGCCGAATTTAGTATCGCCCGATTTTCCCACAGCGCACTGACAGCTCGAGCATCCTTCAGGCCATCCTCATAGATCCTTCTACACTCCTTATTCACATTCTTATTGGATTTCAGGTAGGAACATAACCACTCGAGACAAGTGGCTACCCTTGAAATACCGTCCGACATCCCCCTTACAAAACTACCCTCAAAATCCGAAGACGCCACCCCCACGCCCACATTATCGATAGCCCCCTCCTCTTCAGGTACATCAGCCCCCTTGGAGTAAGTATGTCCAGCCAGCGCACTTGATCGATCTCCAACCAGTATATCGCTCTGGCATTCTTCAATGCCGCGGTCAACTACCCTATCCTTTTTCCTTTCCAGTTCTCTACATCTAGCCTTAACGTCTTTACTAATCATTTTCTTTTTCTTTTTCAGGTCGCTGCAGTCAACCAACAGGTCATCGCTGCCGGACTTGGCCTCTTCTTCCTTTTCCAGGTCCCCCAGGTCAATCATCGAGCTACCAGACTCACCCACACAGCTCCTACCTAAGTCCGCAACAGCCCGCACCCCCGAACCCTCGCTCTTATTGGGTGTTCTAGTGGTAAGTGTGGATCTCACCGCAAATTCCGGGATATCAACGTCACGTTTCTTTTCCAGTTGTACCTCACCACTCTGGGCCAACCGCATTATAGCCGCCTCTAGCAAAGACGGAGACGTACCCCCCGCTTCACGCTCCAACAGCCCCTCCTCAGCCGGACTTTCAACGCCACTGGAGCTGTCCTCAAAAACCACCAACCTGCTGCTCGTACGCCTAGGAAGTGCGTCGCCCCTCTTCTTTCTTCCCGCACGCTCTCCAACTGCTTCTATCTCCTTCCTCTTCAGATATTTATTCTTGTTGTTGTTGTTTTTATTGTTTTCAGAATCCATTTGGCAGTGTGTGTATATCCTGCGGTTCGGCCACCATGGCACCCCTACCGCGGTAGGGGTACTTCCCCGCGCAAATAATACCCTAATTATGAGATACAGAAGCCGAGAAGCGGTTTATCGAGTGGTCAGCCCTATCTGTATCTAATGGCTCTACTAAGAAATGATACGGGATAGGCCCGCGCCACATTTGATGTTAAAGGTTTTACGTCACCCCTATCGAATGAGCGACGCCGGATCCGAACCGACGCCTGACTCAAACCTCAGGCTAGACGGTGTGCCGATTTACCCTACGGCACTCCGGGTATGAGGAAATATCGACCACATAATCCTCCATTCCTGCGCCCGGAAACCTCGCTTCAACCCCGACATAGGCTCCAGCCGGTCGATGAGTGAGCGGTTCTTCCACGTTCAACATGCGGTTTCACGGGGATTTCTGCCATAATTTCAGGACTTACACTTACCCCATATTACTCCCGCAGAGGTCAGGTACTAACATCACTCACCGACCCCGGTCGGGGGGCTACTACTCCCCCCTTGGTAAGTCTATCGGGAATATCCACGAGACACCGACCGCAGCCCATTCACACACACACTCGCACACACACACCCATTCACACCAGTGATTGGTCCGCGGGAGCTTCCGCTCCGACCACCGAGATGCCATGCCAGGATGCGGTCACCAGCCCTCTCAGGTCGATGACCCCATCCCCACATCCCATCCCAGCAGCTTCCCCTATCCGCCACCTGGGGACGCGCCACGTAGGGGTTCACCTCCCCTGCCGCCTGGACAACCAAACGGATGCGTGGAGACCTAACCCAGACCTAACCCAGACCTAACCCAGACCTAACCCAGACCTAACCCAGTCCTAACCCAGACCTAACCCAGTCCTAACCCAGACCTAACCCAGTCCTAACCCAGTCCTAACCCAGTCCTAACCCAGTCCTAACCCAGAAATACCCCAGACCTAACCCAGACCTAACCAAATGCAGTACTAACCCAGACCTAACCCAGAAATAACCCAGACCTAACCCAGTCCTAACCCAGTCCTAACCCAGACCTAACCCAGACCTAATCCAGTCCTAACCCAGACCTAACCCAGTCCCTTCCCAGACCTATCCCAGACCTAACCCAGTCCTAACCCAGTCCTAACCCAGACCTAACCCAGACCTAACCCAGACGTAACCCAGACCTAACCCAGACCTAACCCAGACCTAACCCAGACCTAACCCAGTCCTAACCCAGACCTAACCCAGTCCTAACCCAGACCTAACCCAGTCCTAACCCAGACCTAACCCAGACCTAACCCAGTCCTAACCCAGACCTAACCCAGACCTAACCCAGTCCTAACCCAGTCCTAACCCAGACCTAACCCAGACCTAACCCAGACCTAACCCAGACCTAACCCAGACCTAACCCAGACCTAACCCAGTCATAACCCAGACCTAACCCAGTCCTAACCCAGTCCTAACCCAGTCCTAACCCAGTCCTAACCCAGAAATACCCCAGACCTAACCCAGACCTAACCAAATGCAGTACTAACCCAGACCTAACCCAGAAATAACCCAGACCTAACCCAGTCCTAACCCAGTCCTAACCCAGTCCTAACCCAGACCTAACCCAGACCTAACCCAGACCTAATCCAGTCCTAACCCAGACCTAACCCAGTCCTAACCCAGACCTATCTCAGACCTAACCCAGTCCTAACCCAGTCCTAACCCAGACCTAACCCAGACCTAACCCAGACCTAACCCAGACCTAACCCAGACCTAACCCAGACCTAACCCAGACCTAACCCAGACCTAACCCAGACCTAACCCAGACCTAACCCAGTCCTAACCCAGTCCTAACCCAGACCTAACCCAGACCTAGCCCAGACCTAACCCAGAAATAACCCAGACCTAACCCAGACCTAACCCAGTCCTAACCCAGTCCTAACCCAGACCTAACCCAGACCTAACCCAGACCTAACCAAATCCAGTACTAACCCAGACCTAACCCAGACCTAACCCAGACCTAACCGAGACCTAACCCAGACCTAACCCAGACCTAACCCAGACCTAACCCAGTCCTAACCCAGACCTAACCCAGTCCTAACCCAGTCCTAACCCAGACCTAACCCAGAAATACCCCAGACCTAACCCAGTCCTAACCCAGACCTAACCCAGACCTAACCCAGACCTAACCCAGTCCTAACCCAGACCTAACCCAGTCCTAACCCAGACCTAACCCAGACCTAACCCAGCCCTAACCCAGTCCTAACCCAGACCTAACCCAGACCTAACACAGACCTAACCCAGACCTAACCCAGACCTAACCCAGTCCTAACCCAGACCTAACCCAGTCCTAACCCAGTCCTAACCCAGTCCTAACCCAGACCTAACCCAGACCTAACCCAGTCCTAACCCAGTCCAAACCCAGGCCTAACCCAGGCCTAACCCAGAAATACCCCAGGCCTAACCCAGTCTTAACCCAGACCTAACCCAGACCTAACCCAGACCTAACCCAGTCCTAACCCAGTCCTAACCCAGTCCTAACCCAGTCCTAACCCAGTCCTAACCCAGACCTGACCCAGACTTAACCCAGACCTAACCCAGACCTAACCCAGACCTAACACAGACCTAACCCAGACCTAACCCAGACCTAACCCAGTCCTAACCCAGACCTAACCCAGTCCTAACCCAGTCCTAACCCAGTCCTAACCCAGACCTAACCCAGACCTAACCCAGTCCTACCCCAGTCCAAACCCAGGCCTAACCCAGGCCTAACCCAGACCTAACCCAGTCCTAACCCAGACCTAACCCAGACCTAACCCAGTCCTAACCCAGTCCTAACCCAGACCTAACCCAGACCTAACCCAGACCTAACCCAGACCTAACCCAGACCTAACCCAGACCTAACCCAGACCTAACCCAGTCATAACCCAGACCTAACCCAGTCCTAACCCAGTCCTAACCCAGTCCTAACCCAGTCCTAACCCAGAAATACCCCAGACCTAACCCAGACCTAACCAAATGCAGTACTAACCCAGACCTAACCCAGAAATAACCCAGACCTAACCCAGTCCTAACCCAGTCCTAACCCAGTCCTAACCCAGACCTAACCCAGACCTAACCCAGACCTAATCCAGTCCTAACCCAGACCTAACCCAGTCCTAACCCAGACCTATCTCAGACCTAACCCAGTCCTAACCCAGTCCTAACCCAGACCTAACCCAGACCTAACCCAGACCTAACCCAGACCTAACCCAGACCTAACCCAGACCTAACCCAGACCTAACCCAGACCTAACCCAGACCTAACCCAGACCTAACCCAGAAATAACCCAGACCTAACCCAGACCTAACCCAGTCCTAACCCAGTCCTAACCCAGACCTAACCCAGACCTAACCCAGACCTAACCCAGACCTAACCAAATCCAGTACTAACCCAGACCTAACCCAGACCTAACCCAGACCTAACCCAGACCTAACCCAGACCTAACCCAGACCTAACCCAGTCCTAACCCAGACCTAACCCAGTCCTAACCCAGTCCTAACCCAGACCTAACCCAGAAATACCCCAGACCTAACCCAGTCCTAACCCAGACCTAACCCAGACCTAACCCAGACCTAACCCAGTCCTAACCCAGACCTAACCCAGTCCTAACCCAGACCTAACCCAGACCTAACCCAGCCCTAACCCAGTCCTAACCCAGACCTAACCCAGACCTAACACAGACCTAACCCAGACCTAACCCAGACCTAACCCAGTCCTAACCCAGACCTAACCCAGTCCTAACCCAGTCCTAACCCAGTCCTAACCCAGACCTAACCCAGACCTAACCCAGTCCTAACCCAGTCCAAACCCAGGCCTAACCCAGGCCTAACCCAGAAATACCCCAGGCCTAACCCAGTCTTAACCCAGACCTAACCCAGACCTAACCCAGACCTAACCCAGTCCTAACCCAGTCCTAACCCAGTCCTAACCCAGTCCTAACCCAGTCCTAACCCAGACCTGACCCAGACTTAACCCAGACCTAACCCAGACCTAACCCAGAATTAACCCAGACCTAACCCAGACCTAACCCCAGTCCTAACCCAGTCCTAACCCAGACCTAACCCAGACCTAACCCAGACCTAACCCAGACCTAACCAAATCCAGTAATAACCCAGACCTAACCCAGTCCTAACCCAGTCCTAACCCAGTCCTAACCCAGACCTAACCCAGACCTAACCCAGACCTAACCCAATCCTAACCCAGTCCTAACCCAGATCTAACCCAGAAATACCCCAGACCTAACCCAGACCTAACCCAGACCTAACCCAGACCTAACCCAGACCTAACCCATTCCTAACCCAGACCTAACCCAGACCTAACCCAGACCTAACCCAGTCCTAACCCAGTCCTAACCCAGACCTAACCCAGACCTAACCCAGACCTAACCCAGTCCTAACCCAGTCCTAACCCAGACCTAACCCAGACCTAACCCAGACCTAACCCAGTCCTAACCCAGTCCTAACCCAGACCTAACCCAGTCCTAACCCAGTCCTAACCCAGTCCTAACTCAGTCTTAAACCAGTCCTAACTCAGACCTAACCGAGACGTAACCCAGACCTTATCCAATTCAGTCCTAACACAGTCCATATTCATTTTTTTTTTTTTTTTTTTTTTTTTTTTAGATACCGAAGGAGATCCTTGGATAGGCACCCATGCCTCAGAAGAATATATGGGTAGTTTGAGAATCTGACTCACCATACCCCACAAGTGTCTCATCCGTCTTTACTCATTCAGACACCACTCATGCCAACAAGCATCCCGGGATGCAGGCGAAACTGCTCTCCGCATTACTTCACCTAACCAATTCTAAACTAGCCCTAACGCAGTTCCAATACAGTCATTACAAAATGGGCTAGGTCTGGGCCAGTGTAGCGGGGGTCTGGGGCGCGCAGACCCCAGTCAGCAAAACGAATTCAATATGATGCTGTTCAATTTAACATGATACCGCTATTACAAAGGGGGTTAGGTCTGGGCTAGTGTAGCGGGAGTCTGGGGGGCGCAGACCCCTGTCAGCAAAACGAATTCAATATGATGCTGCTCAATTTAATTTGATACCGCTATTACAGAATGGGTTAGGTCTGGGCTAGTGTAGCGGGGGTTAGGGGGGCGCAGCCCCCCATTCAGCAAAACGAATTATGTACGATGTGTTCAATTTAATATGATACCACTATTACAAAGTGGGTTAGGTCTGGGCTAGTGTAGCGGGGGTCTGGGGGGCGCAGACCCCTGTCAGCAAAACGAATTCAATATGATGCTGCTCAATTTAATTTGATACAGCTATTACAAAATGGGTTAGGTCTGGGCTAGTGTAGCGGGGGTTTGGGGGGCGCAGCCCCCCATTCAGCAAAACGAATTATGTACGATGCTGTTCAATTTAATATGATACCACTATTACAAAGTGGGTTAGGTCTGGGCTAGTGTAGCGGGGGTCTGGGGGGCGCAGACCCCAGTCAGCAAAACGAATTCAATATGATGCTGTTCAATTTAATTTGATACCGCTATTACAAAATGGGTTAGGTCTGGGCTAGTGTAGCGGGGGTTTGGGGGGCGCAGCCCCCCATTCAGCAAAACGAATTTAGTACGATGCTGTTCAATTTAATATGATACCGCTATTACAAAGTGGGTTAGGTCCGGGCTAGTGTTGCGGGGGTCTGGGGCGCGCAGACCCCAGTCAGCAAAACGAATTCAATATGATGCTGTTCAATTTAATATGATACCGCTATTACAAAGGGGGTTAGGTCTGGGCTAGTGTAGCGGGGGTCCGGGGGGCGCAGACCCCTGTCAGCAAAACGAATTTAGTACGATGCTGTTCAATTTAATTTGATACCGCTATTACAAAATGGGTTAGGTCTGGGCTAGTGTAGCGGGGGTTTGGGTGGCGCAGCCCCCCATTCAGCAAAACGAATTCAATATGATGCTGTTCAATTTAATTTGATACCGCTATTACAAAATGGGTTAGGTCTGGGCTAGTGTAGCGGGGGTTTGGGGGGCGCAGCCCCCCATTCAGCAAAACGAATTTAGTACGATGCTGTTCAATTTAATATGATACCGCTATTACAAAGTGGGTTAGGTCCGGGCTAGTGTTGCGGGGGTCTGGGGCGCGCAGACCCCAGTCAGCAAAACGAATTCAATATGATGCTGTTCAATTTAATATGATACCGCTATTACAAAGGGGGTTAGGTCTGGGCTAGTGTAGCGGGGGTTTGGGGGGCGCAGCCCCCCATTCAGCAAAACGAATTTAGTACGATGCTGTTCAATTTAATATGATACCGCTATTACAAAGTGGGTTAGGTCCGGGTTAGTGTTGCGGGGGTCTGGGGGGCGCAGCCCCCCATTCAGCAAAACGAATTCAATATGATGCCGTTCAACCCCTCGGGAATTTTTAATTTCTGTTTTATTCACCGTAATGCTCATGGAACGTACTTTCATATTCTTGTTTTTTGCTTCACGAAAATTTTTGTACACTAATTACTTTTTAATAGGAAAACGTGCAACGGCAAACTCCTTCCTAGAGTCACTGGGGTGGTGACATGACAAAATATGTTAAGATCAGCCGCCCCTATGCGTAAAGTATGTCGTTTTTCCATTTTTTCACCCCGGAGCGACACCAACATTGTGTTGCAATTTTAAACTGCGCGGTTAAACGGCGGGCCAAACAGTCGGTGGTTTATGCAACAGCAAGCATCAAACTAGTAGGAGAATACACGCCCGTGATAGTATAGGAGATTCCCACTGTCCCTATCTTTTTTTTTATCTCGAACATATATATACCGGCTTATCGTCAATAACTCGAAAACCAGCACGTTAAGGATAATTTTCGTCTATACGATTCTTATGCAGTTTTAGATTCTCTACACGGTCCAATGATCGTTTTATTTTTTCGTCGAATTTTGAGAATTTTTTTTTTTTTTTCTCGAAAACGAGCTCGACGACCTGCACTTTTGACGACGCCATCGTGTTCCCCGGATTTTTTCCTGCAAGATAGGGTGGCGACTTTTTGTCCTACGACGATTTTTGACGCCGGAGCGATGATTCGGAGCAGAGCGGACTTAGAAAGTTTCGCGCGTCGACCGCCGGACCGATCGCTCCAGGCTGTTTTTCGTCAATAACTCGAAAACGAGCACGGTAACGCTCGTTTTCGCCCGTACGATACTTGTACCGTTTACCGTTGGCTACCTGGTAGATGGTTTTTTTTTTTTTATCTCGAAGTTTGAGAGCTTTTTTAACTTTTTTCTCAAAAACGAGCGCGTGAACGCCAATTTTCGTCTATACGATTCTTATGCAGTTTTAGATTCTCTACACGGTCCACTGATCGTTTTATTTTTTTGTCGAATTTTGAGAATTTTTTTTTTTTTTTCTCGAAAACGAGCTCGACGACCTGCACTTTTGACGACGCCATCGTGTTCCCCGGATTTTTTCCTGCAAGATAGGGTGGCGATTTTTTGTCCTACGACGATTTTTGACGCCGGAGCGATGATTCGGAGCAGAGCGGACTTAGAAAGTTTCGCGCGTCGACCGCCGGACCGATCGCTCCAGGCTGTTTTTCGTCAATAACTCGAAAACGAGCACGGTAACGCTCGTTTTCGCCCGTACGATACTTGTACCGTTTACCGTTGGCTACCTGGTAGATGGTTTTTTTTTTTTTTATCTCGAAGTTTGAGAGCTTTTTTAACTTTTTTCCACAAAAACGAGCACGTGAACGCCAATTTTCGTCTATACGATTCTTATGCAGTTTTAGATTCTCTACACGGTCCACTGATCGTTTTATTTTTTCGTCGAATTTTGAGAATTTTTTTTTTTTTTTCTCGAAAACGAGCTCGACGACCTGCACTTTTGACGACGCCATCGTGTTCCCCGGATTTTTTCCTGCAAGATAGGGTGGCGATTTTTTGTCCTACGACGATTTTTGACGCCGGAGCGATGATTCGGAGCAGAGCGGACTTTTTTTTTTTTTTTTTTTTTTTTTTTTTTTTTTTTTTTTTTTTTTTTTTTTTTTTTTTGTCGTGGGGAAAATCTTCGAAAGACTCCCTCCCACCTCCTTGGGGAGAGGTGGGAGGGGTGTGTGGGATTCCCCGCGCCCGTACAACGACAGGCGCGGGACCTACCCACTAAAAACCCCACGGTGACCCTTCGGCACGCTTTGGGAGGATACCGGGAATCGCTCGAAGCATTCTTCCGGTATCCTCCCCGTGCCCGCGCTTTCGCGCCCATCCCCCGGGAGGACAATCGGTCCCCCCAGTAGACACACTGCCTCATAGCGGCGGGACGGGGCCACTCCATCCCGCCGCTATCCGTCCCGGGGCCGCGTTTAGTGGCGGCTGCGAGCCCCAACTCGCAACCGCCCGCGACCCCGTTTCCACCCCTTGGCGGCCGGGCGTTCATGGCCGCACCAGACCGCCGAGGGTGCCTCCCCTTGCGAGCAGAGCGGACTTAGAAACTTTCGCGCGTCGACCGCCGGACCGATCGCTCCAGGCTGTTTTTCGTCAATAACTCGAAAACGAGCACGGTAACGCTCGTTTTCGCCCGTACGATACTTGTACCGTTTTCCGTTGGCTACCTGGTAGACGGTTTTTTTTTTTTTTATCTCGAAGTTTGAGAGCTTTTTTAATTTTTTCCACAAAAACGAGCACATGAACGCCAATTTTCGTCTATACGATTCTTATGCAGTTTTAGATTCTCCACACGGTCCACTGATCGTTTTATTTTTTCGTCGAATTTTGAGAATTTTTTTTTTTTTTTCTCGAAAACGAGCTCGACGACCTGCACTTTTGACGACGCCATCGTGTTCCCCGGATTTTTTCCTGCAAGATAGGGTGGCGACTTTTTGTCCTACGACGATTTTTGACGCCGGAGCGATGATTCGGAGCAGAGCGGACTTAGAAAGTTTCGCGCGTCGACCGCCGGACCGATCGCTCCAGGCTGTTTTTCGTCAATAACTCGAAAACGAGCACGGTAACGCTCGTTTTCGCCCGTACGATACTTGTACCGTTTACCGTTGGCTACCTGGTAGATGGTTTTTTTTTTTTTATCTCGAAGTTTGAGAGCTTTTTTAACTTTTTTCTCAAAAACGAGCGCGTGAACGCCAATTTTCGTCTATACGATTCTTATGCAGTTTTAGATTCTCTACACGGTCCACTGATCGTTTTATTTTTTTGTCGAATTTTGAGAATTTTTTTTTTTTTTTCTCGAAAACGAGCTCGACGACCTGCACTTTTGACGACGCCATCGTGTTCCCCGGATTTTTTCCTGCAAGATAGGGTGGCGATTTTTTGTCCTACGACGATTTTTGACGCCGGAGCGATGATTCGGAGCAGAGCGGACTTAGAAAGTTTCGCGCGTCGACCGCCGGACCGATCGCTCCAGGCTGTTTTTCGTCAATAACTCGAAAACGAGCACGGTAACGCTCGTTTTCGCCCGTACGATACTTGTACCGTTTACCGTTGGCTACCTGGTAGATGGTTTTTTTTTTTTTTATCTCGAAGTTTGAGAGCTTTTTTAACTTTTTTCCACAAAAACGAGCACGTGAACGCCAATTTTCGTCTATACGATTCTTATGCAGTTTTAGATTCTCTACACGGTCCACTGATCGTTTTATTTTTTCGTCGAATTTTGAGAATTTTTTTTTTTTTTTCTCGAAAACGAGCTCGACGACCTGCACTTTTGACGACGCCATCGTGTTCCCCGGATTTTTTCCTGCAAGATAGGGTGGCGATTTTTTGTCCTACGACGATTTTTGACGCCGGAGCGATGATTCGGAGCAGAGCGGACTTAGAAACTTTCGCGCGTCGACCGCCGGACCGATCGCTCCAGGCTGTTTTTCGTCAATAACTCGAAAACGAGCACGGTAACGCTCGTTTTCGCCCGTACGATACTTGTACCGTTTTCCGTTGGCTACCTGGTAGACGGTTTTTTTTTTTTTTATCTCGAAGTTTGAGAGCTTTTTTAATTTTTTCCACAAAAACGAGCACATGAACGCCAATTTTCGTCTATACGATTCTTATGCAGTTTTAGATTCTCTACACGGTCCACTGATCGTTTTATTTTTTCGTCGAATTTTGAGAATTTTTTTTTTTTTTTCTCGAAAACGAGCTCGACGACCTGCACTTTTGACGACGCCATCGTGTTCCCCGGATTTTTTCCTGCAAGATAGGGTGGCGACTTTTTGTCCTACGACGATTTTTGACGCCGGAGCGATGATTCGGAGCAGAGCGGACTTTTTTTTTTTTTTTTTTTTTTTGTCGTGGGGAAAATCTTCGAAAGACTCCCTCCCACCTCCTTGGGGAGAGGTGGGAGGGGTGTGTGGGATTCCCCGCGCCCGTACAACGACAGGCGCGGGACCTACCCACTAAAAACCCCACGGTGACCCTTCGGCACGCTTTGGGAGGATACCGGGAATCGCTCGAAGCATTCTTCCGGTATCCTCCCCGTGCCCGCGCTTTCGCGCCCATCCCCCGGGGGGACCGGTCCCCCCAGTAGACACACTGCCTCATAGCGGCGGGACGGGGCCACTCCATCCCGCCGCTATCCGTCCCGGGGTCGCGTTTAGTGGCGGCTGCGAGCCCCAACTCGCAACCGCCCGCGACCCCGTTTCCACCCCTCGGCGGCCGGGCGTTCATGGCCGCACCAGACCGCCGAGGGTGCCTCCCCTTGCGTCGGACCGGTAGGGGGAGGCACTCCTACCCCCAACCGGTCCGACCCGGCGCCGCCTGGCGGGAGGAGGGTCCCCTCAGGACCCCCCTCCCAGCCTAGGTCATCCGCCACGCCGAGGCGGCCGCCCGCGACGCCTCGCGACCGGGCGACGACCTCGGGCCACCGCACGAGCGCGCGCTTCAGCACGCCGCTGAAGCTCGCGCTCCCTCCCCGCGGCCTCCTTCTGCAACATTACGTTCTCGCAGAAGGAGGCCACGGCCCTCCACTTCTCCTCGCTGCCGAGCATGGCGCGCACCACGCCCGGCAGCGAGACATCCCGCCCGACGACGCCGACCAGGACACGGCGCTCCCCCTCCCACGCGGGGCATACCTCCAGGGTATGATCCGCCGTGTCCTGCTCAGCGTCGCAGTGGCAGCAACGCGCCGTCGGCTCCTTCCCTATCCGGCACAGGTATCTTCCGAAGCTGCCATGCCCGGAAAATACCTGTGCCATCCGGTAGGTGAGGCTGCCATGGGCTCTGTCCAGCCACTCCTTCAGGAGTGGCCGAACAGCCCCGACAGTCCGGTGCCCCGCGGTTGGCAGAGCCAGCCGCTCCTGCCACGCGAGCAACACGGACTGCCGGGCCTGGCGCTTCAAATCGCCCCAAGCAGGTTCCTGCCCGCCCGGGACCGCCCCCACCCCCGCGCGACGGTCGACGCGGTGCCGGTACATCGCCGCGTGCGACCGCGCGAGCAGGTCCATGGGCGGCATCCCCGCTAGAACCGTCGCCGCCTCATGTGACATGGTCCGATACCCGCGGACGACCCTGAGCGCCATGCGCCTCTGCACCCGACGCAGCATAGTCATGCTGCGCCGGGAGGCAGCCAGGTCGCCCGCCCAGACGGGGGCCCCGTATAGGGCCACCGACTGGACCATTGCCACATAGAGGCGACGAACTCGGCCCGCCGGGCCCCCCAGGTTGGGCAGGATCCGGCCCAGAGCCGCAACCATCCTTTCCAACCGGGGGACCAGGTAGCGGAAATGCTTCTCGAAACGCCAGTGGCTATCGAGGATCAGCCCCAGATACCTGATCTGGGGCTTCACCTCGATGTCAGCCCCACCCACCCGAATCAGAGGGGGTGGCGGATCCTGCCGAGGTGAATGAAACGCAATCACCTCGGTCTTATGGACCGCCACCGTCATCCCCATCCCCCTGATCCGGTCGACGACGCGTTCCGACCCCTCCTCCGCGCGACGCATGGCCCTCCCCCAGTGCGCCCCGACGGCCAGCACCAGTGTGTCATCCGCATAACACACCGTGCTGACGCCGTCGGGGAGGCCGGCCCGCAACACCGAGTCGTACGCGATGTTCCACAGGAGTGGCCCGAGGACCGACCCCTGCGGAACACCGCAGTACACCTCCCTCCGCATATCACCATCCCGGCCCGGATACTCGATCCACCTGCCGCGGAGATAATCCCCGACGACCGCCCTGAGACAAGGGGGGACTCGATGATATTCGAGTCCCCTCCTTATCTCTTCCCAGGGGAGGGTGTTAAAAGCATTGGCAATATCCAAGGATATTGCCAATGCCACCCCTCCCCGGGAGACGGCCGCCTCCGAGAGGGCCCTCACACGACCTATCGCGTCGATAGTCGATCGGCCCCCCCGGAAACCGAACTGGCAGTCGGCCAGACCGGGATCACCCCGCGACAGGTGCTCGACGAGGCGGGCAGCAATCACACGCTCGAAGAGCTTGCCCACCTCGTCGAGGAGACAAATGGGCCGGTATGCGGAGGGAGACTCCGCGGGCCGACCCTCCTTCCGGAGGGGGACCATCCTGGCCACCTTCCAACTGGGGGGGAATCGCCCGTCCCTCAGGCAGCGGTCGAACAACCGCCTGAGGTCGGCCCCAAGGACGCCCTGGGTCAAGACCCAAACCCGGCCGGGCACACCATCCGGACCCGGGGCCGTGTTACGAACCCCGAGCCGTCTGATGGCCGCTGCCAGCTCCTCCTGCGTGACCCCCAGCTCGGCCGTCCACTCCACTGGGACAGCCGCCGCCGCCGGAGGACGCGGTCCCCTCTCCCCAATTGGGAAGAGTGTATTGACCACGTCCTCCAGCAGCCGGGGGTCAAGACCCTCGGTGACGGGGGGCGCCCACGGGCGGAGCTTATTCAGCACCACCTTATATGGGCGCCCCCATGGATCGTCATCAAGGGTCTGGAGGAGCAGAGCGGACTTAGAAAGTTTCGCGCGTCGACCGCCGGACCGATCGCTCCAGGCTGTTTTTCGTCAATAACTCGAAAACGAGCACGGTAACGCTCGTTTTCGCCCGTACGATACTTGTACCGTTTTCCGTTGGCTACCTGGTAGACGGTTTTTTTTTTTTTTATCTCGAAGTTTGAGAGCTTTTTTAATTTTTTCCACAAAAACGAGCACATGAACGCCAATTTTCGTCTATACGATTCTTATGCAGTTTTAGATTCTCTACACGGTCCACTGATCGTTTTATTTTTTCGTCGAATTTTGAGAATTTTTTTTTTTTTTTCTCGAAAACGAGCTCGACGACCTGCACTTTTGACGACGCCATCGTGTTCCCCGGATTTTTTCCTGCAAGATAGGGTGGCGACTTTTTGTCCTACGACGATTTTTGACGCCGGAGCGATGATTCGGAGCAGAGCGGACTTAGAAAGTTTCGCGCGTCGACCGCCGGACCGATCGCTCCAGGCTGTTTTTCGTCAATAACTCGAAAACGAGCACGGTAACGCTCGTTTTCGCCCGTACGATACTTGTACCGTTTACCGTTGGCTACCTGGTAGATGGTTTTTTTTTTTTTTATCTCGAAGTTTGAGAGCTTTTTTAACTTTTTTCTCAAAAACGAGCGCGTGAACGCCAATTTTCATCTATACGATTCTTATGCAGTTTTAGATTCTCTACACGGTCCACTG
>NW_027488375.1:145000-147500 GCF_051014445.1 Colletes latitarsis | reverse complement strand
CGACGATCAGCCGAAACGGCTGTAGTTTATCGCATCGATTTCATCGAGCAACCGATGGACGCTGCCGCGTTCGTTCGTAAATGAATGTTATACATACTCACGGATAGCCTGAGGCGAATAATCGCAAACGACGACGCGTCGATTGTGCGGCCATCGTTGCTCGCGCGACTAACGACGATCAGCCGAGACGGCTGTAGTTTATCGCATCGATTTCATCGAGCAACCGATGGACGCTGCCGCGTTCGTTCGTAAATGAATGTTATACATACTCACGGATAGCCTGAGGCGAATAATCGCAAACGACGACGCGTCGATTGTGCGGCCATCGTTGCTCGCGCGACTAACGACGATCAGCCGAGACGGCTGTAGTTTATCGCATCGATTTCATCGAGCAACCGATGGGCGCTGCCGCGTTCGTTCGTATATGAATATTATACATACTCACGGATAGCCTGAGGCGAATGATCGCAAACGACGACGCGTCGATTTTGCGGCCATCGTTGCTCGCGCGACTAACGACGACCAGCCGCAACGGCTGTAGTTTATCGCATCGATTTCATCGAGCAACCGATGGACGCTGCCGCGTTCGTTCGTAAATGAATAATATACATACTCATGGCTAACTTGAGGCGAATAATCGCAAACGACGACGCGTCGATTTTGCGGCCATCGTTGCTCGCGCGACTAACGACGACCAGCCGAAACGGCTGTAGTTTATCGCATCGATTTCATCGAGCAACCGATGGACGCTGCCGCGTTCGTTCGTAAATGAATAATATACATACTCATGGCTAACTTGAGGCGAATAATCGCAAACGACGACGCGTCGATTTTGCGGCCATCGTTGCTCGCGCGACTAACGACGACCAGCCGAAACGGCTGTAGTTTATCGCATCGATTTCATCGAGCAACCGATGGACGCTGCCGCGTTCGTTCGTAAATGAATAATATACATACTCATGGCTAACTTGAGGCGAATAATCGCAAACGACGACGCGTCGATTTTGCGGCCATCGTTGCTCGCGCGACTAACGACGACCAGCCGCAACGGCTGTAGTTTATCGCATCGATTTCATCGAGCAACCGATGGACGCTGCCGCGTTCGTTCGTAAATGAATAATATACATACTCATGGCTAACTTGAGGCGAATAATCGCAAACGACGACGCGTCGATTTTGCGGCCATCGTTGCTCGCGCGACTAACGACGACCAGCCGAAACGGCTGTAGTTTATCGCATCGATTTCATCGAGCAACCGATGGACGCTGCCGCGTTCGTTCGTAAATGAATAATATACATACTCATGGCTAACGTGAGGCGAATAATCGCAAACGACGACGCGTCGATTGTGCGGCCATCTGTTGCTCGCGCGACTAACGACGACCAGCCGAGAAGGCTGTAGTTTATCGCATCGATTTCATCGAGCAACCGATGGGCGCTGCCGCGTGCGTTCGCCCGATTGCGCGTGAAGTTACTGTTCGGAACCAAGAATATACGGGTGTATTATACCCGTTGGTCGCAGCCACGCGCAAAGGCTTTTGAATGTACTGTACGCCCGGCCGTCGAACGATGGTTTTCCGTCATTCAGGAAACAAAAAGAAACTTTTGTCGTCGATATGGCGCGTTCAATCCTCCGTCGATACGCTGGTCGGAGGTGCGAACATCGAATATTTTTAAAGCAAAGAACAAGGAGCATTTTTAAATACAAAGAGAAAAATTGTAAATTGTATATGATTACCCTGAACGGTGGATCACTTGGCTCGTGGGTCGATGAAGAACGCAGCTAATTGCGCGTCAACGTGTGAACTGCAGGACACATGAACATCGACATTTCGAACGCACATTGCGGTCCACGGATAAAATTCCTGGACCACGCCTGGCTGAGGGTCGTTCACTTGTCCTAAAACTGCTTGCGTTGTTCTCAGATTCCCTAACCCCGCCGTCGTTTACCTCTCCTTTCGGGGAGATGGCGAAGAACGTTTCGGAGCCGGGTCGATGAAGAGAAAGGTATCAACGTACGAGCGAGAATTTGGGTATTTCGTTGGCGTTTGTCGCTGGACGTACGAAAAAGAATAAATATTATATATTATTGGCAAGTTTGCGCACCCCTTGCGTGGTGAGGCAGAGATCAGTCTGGACTCGCGCGAGTGTTTTACGGCGTCGTGCGTCGTGTTGTCTGGAGTATCATCACGACCGCCCGTTAAAGCACCGCTCCTACGATTTCTGACTTTGACGGCACTAAAAACCACCGTGGGGCGCAAATCGCGTTTCGTACAAATCTAATGATTACCGGCGCTCCCGACGTTGCCCGAAGTTAATAATTTATGCAAAGGAAAGAGAAAATAAAGCGTATACTAGTTTTGGAGCATAACAAAAAGGACACTGGAAAGAAATTTGACCAAACACTGATAATTATGATATGTAATATATGCCCTACCACGTGAAATTTGTGGTATCCGTCGGTCGTCGTCTTCCTCTCTGTTCGTTCGTACAGCCCCAG
>NW_027488375.1:137500-142500 GCF_051014445.1 Colletes latitarsis | reverse complement strand
CAGTCGATCCTAAGCCCTAAGAGAAATCCTATGAAGATGAGGTGTCCTAAAAAAACGCAGCAAACGAAACGAAACGAAGTTATTACAAAGCTTAATCATCCACTTTGACTCGAACACGAGAAAAAACATACATATATATATATATTTATTATATTTATTATATTATATTATTAAGATCCATCATGGCAACAACAGTATAGTAGAGTTGTGTAAAAAAAATATGTGTAAAAGCAATTTTTTAAACGTTTTTTTTAACCAAAAAGAAAAACGAGTCACACAAGTGCGAAACGATTATAAAATAAAATAACTTGAGCGATGTGAGAGAGAGACACACACCCATCGGGCGAAAGGGAATCCGGTTTCTATTCCGGAACCCGGCAGCGGAACCGTATACCATTCGGGCCCTCGTAAGAGTAGTTCGTCGGGGTAACCCAAAATGACCTGGAGACGCCGTCGGGAGATCCGGGAAGAGTTTTCTTTTCTGTATAAGCGTTCGAGTTCCCTGGAAACCTCTAGCAGGGAGATAGGGTTTGGAACGCGAAGAGCACCGCAGTTGCGGCGGTGTCCGGATCTTCCCCTCGGACCTTGAAAATCCAGGAGAGGGCCACGTGGAGGTGTCGCGCCGGTTCGTACCCATATCCGCAGCAGGTCTCCAAGGTAAAGAGCCTCTAGTCGATAGATTAATGTAGGTAAGGGAAGTCGGCAAATTGGATCCGTAACTTCGGAATAAGGATTGGCTCTGAGGAGCGGGGCGTGTCGGGCTTGGTCGGGAAGCGAGTCTGGCTGACGTGCCGGGCCTGGGCGAGGTGAACGGCGTTGAACGGATTCGTTCGTTCTCGTCGGGATCCGAGCTCGGTCCCGTGCCTTGGCCTCCCGCGGATCTTCCTTGCTGCGAGGCTTTCGTTGGCGGCTTGCCGTCGTCGATCGTCCTCTTCGGCCGCCATTCAACACTCAGCTCAGAACTGGCACGGACTAGGGGAATCCGACTGTCTAATTAAAACAAAGCATTGCGATGGCCCCCAAGGGTGTTGACGCAATGTGATTTCTGCCCAGTGCTCTGAATGTCAACGTGAAGAAATTCAAAAAAGCGCGGGTAAACGGCGGGAGTAACTATGACTCTCTTAATAATGAAACTAATGGATTTCATTAAGATCTTTATAAAGTGAGTTTCCACTGGTATTCACGACGTGGTAAAGCTTTCAAGGCGTTAATTACAATCTGCTTCCTATTAGCATGGTTGGTCGCCAACAACTGGTGGAGCCAATCTGGCTGACTATCCCCTTTGGTCTCCAGGTGTGCTAAGTCTAAATTGAGCACCATGGCTGCTAGTGCTATTGGCTTGCCCACTAGTGCTTTCAATGAATTCAGCCCAGGAACTTTGAGATCCAATGATGTTAACATTCCTTTCTCCACTCGAGCGACAGCTGAGGGAGCGATGTAGGTGCCATCTCGGTTGATAATCCTAACCACTGTAGACCGTTGAGGTCCGGGATCTGAGTCTGGAGATCCTGAGGATTCTCGAGGAGGACAGCATGGCTCCGACTCTGCAGGAGGGCAACAGACTGCCACGGGTCTTGAGTATGAGATTATTGCAGGAGGTGGAGGTGGAATCGTCTCCTCCCTCACTTGCTTGAGACGGGTTTCCTCAATAGCTCGAACGGTTCCCGCTATCGCTTGAGAAGCGTGAGTAACCTGTGAGGCGAATTCTGACATTTGGGCCTGATGGGCTGATTTTTCGTGAATCAAAGATTTATGAGCGGTGGTCCTCAAAGGATCGGCGGATATTATATCCTCGTTCCATGTGCCAACCCATACCTCCTCGCGGTGGGGACCGGGCAACGTTGCGGGTCGGCAATCCAGCCGCCTCGCAACGGCCAACAGGGCTCTGGCTTCAAACCTCCGGGGGGTTGCCTTCCCGTCGGGGGTTCATTCAGTAGGCCCGATCGAAACGCGAAGTATGACCACTAGCCGGCGGGGGCCTCGGCCCGCCGGCCCTACTGATCCAGTAGATTCCCGCGACTCTTCCCCTTCTCCCGAACCCGCGCCCCAGCAGCGACCTCGGCGAACCCGCGTTGCCGTAAATGCGCCCCCTGCCAGACCACCAGACGGGGCTCGCGCTCTACGGTCACGCCCTCGTATTGAGCAGGCTCCGGTTCCCGAAGTGCCAATTCAACCTTCGGGGGCGGGAGCCTCCTCGGCTCAACAGTCCATTCAGCGCGCAGAACACCAGTGCCTTCATTGCCCCAGGTCCTTCCCAACCGCCATCGGACTCGGACAGCATATGCGTCACCAGCACCGAGAGGCCTACAACGAGGGGATCAACGTTGAGAGAACGAGACGAGCGTGGTGTGATGAGGAGCTCCTCCTTCTGGCTAGAGAAGAGGTTACCGCGGCACGCCGCGGTGTACGCTTCTTGAACCAGCACCTTTTGTCGATTGTCCCTAACAGGACACTCGACTCGATTAAAGGTGCGCGGAAGAGACCGGCGTATCGGCGGCTTGTAGCAAATTTGCTACAAGAGGTTGCCGAAGCCGATGAGTCATCATCCAGCGATGGCTATCTCTCCGCGGAGGAGGTTGCACAAGCTCCTCCCCGTATCACGCCACCCAGAAACAGAACGTCATTACCTAGGCCAGACGGTCAGTCACCCGTGGATATATTTGTGGATCCGGCTCCGCGATTGGCTACCCCTCCATTGATTGAGGTGGTAGCCAATATCCACGGGTGGAACTCAGACGAGTTAGTGCGACTGGCACGCGAACACCTGATGGGTAATGACGTTCTTGCCGGCGTCTCGCGTTGGCTCGAAGTTTCCTTCCCTTCGGGCCCTTCTCTCGGCGTTGATCAGGCTAGAACGACACCAATTAGACCGCGCTGGGTTAATCCTAACCGGAAACAGCGGCGGAGGCAAGAATATAGTCGCATCCAACGCATGTTCCGTAAGGACATGTCACGTGCGGCTAAGGAAATCTTGGACGGAGCTGAGAACGAGGTTCAGATCCCTGATGTGGCCACAATGGCAGCTTTCTGGGGTCCCCTCGTATCTCAGCCTTCAACACCTGTCCGTCCTGGATTTCCCACCCCGCCTAGAGCGGAAGTTGCCTCCGTGTGGGCCGCAATTTCCATCGAGGAGGTATCGTCTATTACGATACCCCTCAATGCGGCCCCCGGTTTGGATGGTGTCTCTCCGCGTTTGTGGAGATCGGTGCCACCCTCGTTGCGAGCCCTCTTGTACAACATCGTGCTAAGTGTTGGTCGTTGGCCCCCGTCGGTTCTCGCTAGTAGAACCGTTTTCATTCCGAAGGGGGTCGACGGACCGACGGCCGCGGATTTCCGACCTATTTCTATCGTGTCAGTTGTCGTTAGACAACTGCACCGCATCCTAGCCCAGCGATTACGCCAGCTGGGACTCGTCGATTTAAAGCAGCGATGCTTTGACGACGGGTGTGCCGAGAACGTTGCTGTCCTGGCGACCATCATTCAGGACGCGCGGAGGAAGTTGAGAGAGGTTCATATTGCCTCTCTCGACGTGGCAAAAGCGTTTGATAGCGTTAGCCACTCCGCGATCAGTGACGTTCTCGAGCGCCTAGGATTGCCGGTCGGATTCCGACGGTACGTTCGGGATGTATACCAACACGGTGTGACGACCTTTGAGTCTCGTGGTCAGCGTTCGGAGTTCTTCCAATTAGGAAGAGGGGTTCGTCAGGGAGACCCACTGTCGCCAGTACTCTTCTGTCTCGCGATAGATAGAGTGCTGGCGTCTATTCCACCGGGTGTGGGATATGTGGTCGGAGAGCAACGCGTCGCGAGCATTGCTTTTGCAGACGATGTGCTGCTCTTTGCGACCACTAAGTGGGGCCTCCAGACCATCCTAGACCGTGTAGAGTCGGCAGCAAGGGAGTATGGCTTGGCTCTCAATGAGCGGAAAAGTTCGGTCCTGTCTATTGTGCCCTCAGGCAAAGAAAAGAAGGTGAAGATCATCTCCACTCCGACCTTTAGGTTGCATAGTGGTGCCTTCCTCCCTCAGATATCGTCTGTCGGTGCCTGGCGATATTTGGGGGTTGATTTTTGTCCTGAGGGTACTAAGTGTGTTCGCCACGAACTTAGAGCACACTTAGACAGGATCACGAGAGCTCCATTGAAGCCTCAACAGCGCCTTAAAATCTTGCGCTGCTTCCTGCTGCCGAGAATATTCCACTCCACGGTCTTGGGAAAAACGAACCTTGGTGCCCTCCGAAGGCTTGACCGCGAGACCCGAAGTGCTGTTCGAAGGTGGCTCAGGCTACCTCCCGATGTGGCGGTGGGTTACTTCCACGCGTCAGTCCGCGACGGCGGCTTGGGCATTCCCGCAATGTCCACCACAATTCCAGGACTCATGTACCAACGGTACATGAGTTTGAGCCAATCATCCTCGATAGCGGTACGTGCATGTGTAGACCTACCGTGGGTGCAAGAGCGCTTACGGTGGGCTAGAGCCGTACTTTACCGGGGGGGCGAAGACCTTTCCTCCCGGTATAGGAGGATGCAGTGGTGGGCGCGTCGGCTCCACTCTTCCACCGATGGGTGGGAATTGCGGGAGTGCCCAAGAACAGCCGGTTTGTCAACACATTGGGTCGATGCCGGATCTCACGCTGTGCCCGCTAGGGATTTCGTACAATATGTACATGTGCAGGTCAACAGCCTTCCTTCGTTAGTACGGACTACGAGGGGTATCAGGCGGGCCCAGCGTGACATCCGGTGTCGTGCCCATTGTGGCGTCGCGGAGACTTCCTCTCACATCATCCAGTCATGCCACAGAACACACGGTGGCAGAATCCAACGGCATAATGCCGTTGCGAGGACTCTCGCGTCTGGATTGCGAGACCATGGCTGGATGGTGTTGGAGGAACCTTCTTTTAACACCGATGAAGGGCGTAGGAAACCGGACCTGGTGGCCGTCAAGGCACAACAAGTGTGCATCATCGACGCTCAGATCGTGAGTGGCTCCGTCCCCCTCGACG
>NW_027488375.1:117500-132500 GCF_051014445.1 Colletes latitarsis | reverse complement strand
TAACCCAGACCTAACCCAGACCTAACCCAGACCTAACCCAGACCTAACCCAGACCTAACCCAGACCTAACCCAGACCTAACCCAGACCTAACCCAGTCCTAACCCAGACCTAACCCAGTCCTAACCCAGTCCTAACCCAGACCTAACCCAGTCCTAACCCAGTCCTAACCCAGACCTAACCCAGACCTAACCCAGACCTAACCCAGAAATAACCCAGACCTAACCCAGACCTAACCCAGTCCTAACCCAGTCCTAACCCAGACCTAACCCAGACCTAACCCAGACCTAACCCAGACCTAACCAAATCCAGTACTAACCCAGACCTAACCCAGTCCTAACCCAGACCTAACCCAGTCCTAACCCAGACCTAACCCAGACCTAACCCAGTCCTAACCCAGACCTAACCCAGACCTAACCCAGTCCTAACCCAGACCTAACCCAGACCTAACCCAGTCCTAACCCAGACCTAACCCAGACCTAACCCAGTCCTAACCCAGTCCTAACCCAGACCTAACCCAGACCTAACCCAGACCTAACCCAGCCCTAACCCAGACCTAACCCAGTCCTAACCCAGACCTATCCCAGACCTAACCCAGTCCTAACCCAGTCCTAACCCAGACCTAACCCAGACCTAACCCAGACGTAACCCAGACCTAACCCAGACCTAACCCAGACCTAACCCAGACCTAACCCAGTCCTAACCCAGACCTAACCCAGTCCTAACCCAGACCTAACCCAGTCCTAACCCAGACCTAACCCAGACCTAACCCAGTCCTAACCCAGACCTAACCCAGACCTAACCCAGTCCTAACCCAGTCCTAACCCAGACCTAACCCAGACCTAACCCAGACCTAACCCAGTCATAACCCAGACCTAACCCAGTCCTAACCCAGTCCTAACCCAGTCCTAACCCAGTCCTAACCCAGAAATACCCCAGACCTAACCCAGACCTAACTAAATGCAGTACTAACCCAGACCTAACCCAGTCCTAACCCAGACCTAACCCAGTCCTAACCCAGTCCTAACCCAGACCTAACCCAGACCTAACCCAGACCTAACCCAGAAATAACCCAGACCTAACCCAGACCTAACCCAGTCCTAACCCAGTCCTAACCCAGACCTAACCCAGACCTAACCCAGACCTAACCCAGACCTAACCAAATCCAGTACTAACCCAGACCTAACCCAGTCCTAACCCAGACCTAACCCAGTCCTAACCCAGACCTAACCCAGACCTAACCCAGTCCTAACCCAGACCTAACCCAGACCTAACCCAGTCCTAACCCAGACCTAACCCAGACCTAACCCAGTCCTAACCCAGACCTAACCCAGACCTAACCCAGTCCTAACCCAGACCTAACCCAGACCTAACCCAGACCTAACCCAGACCTAACCCAGACCTAACCCAGACCTAACCCAGTCCTAACCCAGACCTAACCCAGTCCTAACCCTGACCTAACCCAGTCCTAACCCAGTCCTAACCCAGTCCTAACCCAGTCCTAACCCAGAAATACCCCAGACCTAACCCAGACCTAACCAAATGCAGTACTAACCCAGACCTAACCCAGAAATAACCCAGACCTAACCCAGTCCTAACCCAGTCCTAACCCAGTCCTAACCCAGACCTAACCCAGACCTAACCCAGACCTAATCCAGTCCTAACCCAGACCTAACCCAGTCCTAACCCAGACCTATCTCAGACCTAACCCAGTCCTAACCCAGTCCTAACCCAGACCTAACCCAGACCTAACCCAGACCTAACCCAGACCTAACCCAGACCTAACCCAGACCTAACCCAGACCTAACCCAGACCTAACCAAATCCAGTACTAACCCAGACCTAACCAAATCCAGTACTAACCCAGACCTAACCCAGTCCTAACCCAGACCTAACCCAGTCCTAACCCACACCTAACCCAGACCTAACCCAGTCCTAACCCAGACCTAACCCAGACCTAACCCAGTCCTAACCCAGTCCTAACCCAGACCTAACCCAGACCTAACCCAGACCTAACCCAGACCTAACCCAGACCTAACCCAGACCTAACCCAGACCTAACCCAGACCTAACCCAGTCCTAACCCAGACCTAACCCAGTCCTAACCCAGACCTAACCCAGTCCTAACCCAGTCCTAACCCAGTCCTAACCCAGTCCTAACCCAGAAATACCCCAGACCTAACCCAGACCTAACCAAATGCAGTACTAACCCAGACCTAACCCAGAAATAACCCAGACCTAACCCAGTCCTAACCCAGTCCTAACCCAGACCTAACCCAGACCTAATCCAGTCCTAACCCAGACCTAACCCAGTCCTAACCCAGACCTATCCCAGACCTAACCCAGTCCTAACCCAGTCCTAACCCAGACCTAACCCAGACCTAACCCAGACGTAACCCAGACCTAACCCAGACCTAACCCAGTCCTAACCCAGACCTAACCCAGTCCTAACCCAGACCTAACGCAGTCCTAACCCAGACCTAACCCAGACCTAACCCAGTCCTAACCCAGACCTAACCCAGACCTAACCCAGTCCTAACCCAGTCCTAACCCAGACCTAACCCAGACCTAACCCAGACCTAACCCAGACCTAACCCAGACCTAACCCAGACCTAACCCAGACCTAACCCAGTCCTAACCCAGACCTAACCCAGTCCTAACCCAGTCCTAACCCAGTCCTAACCCAGTCCTAACCCAGAAATACCCCAGACCTAACCCAGACCTAACCAAATGCAGTACTAACCCAGACCTAACCCAGAAATAACCCAGACCTAACCCAGTCCTAACCCAGTCCTAACCCAGTCCTAACCCAGACCTAACCCAGACCTAACCCAGACCTAATCCAGTCCTAACCCAGACCTAACCCAGTCCTAACCCAGACCTATCTCAGACCTAACCCAGTCCTAACCCAGTCCTAACCCAGACCTAACCCAGACCTAACCCAGACCTAACCCAGACCTAACCCAGACCTAACCCAGACCTAACCCAGACCTAACCCAGACCTAACCCAGACCTAACCCAGTCCTAACCCAGACCTAACCCAGTCCTAACCCAGTCCTAACCCAGACCTAACCCAGTCCTAACCCAGTCCTAACCCAGACCTAACCCAGACCTAACCCAGACCTAACCCAGAAATAACCCAGACCTAACCCAGACCTAACCCAGTCCTAACCCAGTCCTAACCCAGACCTAACCCAGACCTAACCCAGACCTAACCCAGACCTAACCAAATCCAGTACTAACCCAGACCTAACCCAGTCCTAACCCAGACCTAACCCAGTCCTAACCCAGACCTAACCCAGACCTAACCCAGTCCTAACCCAGACCTAACCCAGACCTAACCCAGTCCTAACCCAGACCTAACCCAGACCTAACCCAGTCCTAACCCAGACCTAACCCAGACCTAACCCAGTCCTAACCCAGTCCTAACCCAGACCTAACCCAGACCTAACCCAGACCTAACCCAGCCCTAACCCAGACCTAACCCAGTCCTAACCCAGACCTATCCCAGACCTAACCCAGTCCTAACCCAGTCCTAACCCAGACCTAACCCAGACCTAACCCAGACGTAACCCAGACCTAACCCAGACCTAACCCAGACCTAACCCAGACCTAACCCAGTCCTAACCCAGACCTAACCCAGTCCTAACCCAGACCTAACCCAGTCCTAACCCAGACCTAACCCAGACCTAACCCAGTCCTAACCCAGACCTAACCCAGACCTAACCCAGTCCTAACCCAGTCCTAACCCAGACCTAACCCAGACCTAACCCAGACCTAACCCAGTCATAACCCAGACCTAACCCAGTCCTAACCCAGTCCTAACCCAGTCCTAACCCAGTCCTAACCCAGAAATACCCCAGACCTAACCCAGACCTAACTAAATGCAGTACTAACCCAGACCTAACCCAGAAATAACCCAGACCTAACCCAGTCCTAACCCAGTCCTAACCCAGTCCTAACCCAGACCTAACCCAGACCTAACCCAGACCTAATCCAGTCCTAACCCAGACCTAACCCAGTCCTAACCCAGACCTATCTCAGACCTAACCCAGTCCTAACCCAGTCCTAACCCAGACCTAACCCAGACCTAACCCAGACCTAACCCAGACCTAACCCAGACCTAACCCAGACCTAACCCAGACCTAACCCAGACCTAACCCAGACCTAACCCAGACCTAACCCAGTCCTAACCCAGACCTAACCCAGTCCTAACCCAGTCCTAACCCAGACCTAACCCAGACCTAGCCCAGACCTAACCCAGAAATAACCCAGACCTAACCCAGACCTAACCCAGTCCTAACCCAGTCCTAACCCAGACCTAACCCAGACCTAACCCAGACCTAACCCAGACCTAACCAAATCCAGTACTAACCCAGACCTAACCCAGACCTAACCCAGACCTAACCGAGACCTAACCCAGACCTAACCCAGACCTAACCCAGACCTAACCCAGTCCTAACCCAGACCTAACCCAGTCCTAACCCAGTCCTAACCCAGACCTAACCCAGAAATACCCCAGACCTAACCCAGTCCTAACCCAGACCTAACCCAGACCTAACCCAGACCTAACCCAGTCCTAACCCAGACCTAACCCAGTCCTAACCCAGACCTAACCCAGATCTAACCCAGCCCTAACCCAGTCCTAACCCAGACCTAACCCAGACCTAACACAGACCTAACCCAGACCTAACCCAGACCTAACCCAGTCCTAACCCAGACCTAACCCAGTCCTAACCCAGTCCTAACCCAGTCCTAACCCAGACCTAACCCAGACCTAACCCAGTCCTAACCCAGACCAAACCCAGGCCTAACCCAGGCCTAACCCAGAAATACCCCAGGCCTAACCCAGTCTTAACCCAGACCTAACCCAGACCTAACCCAGACCTAACCCAGTCCTAACCCAGTCCTAACCCAGTCCTAACCCAGTCCTAACCCAGTCCTAACCCAGACCTGACCCAGACTTAACCCAGATCTAACCCAGACCTAACCCAGAATTAACCCAGACCTAACCCAGACCTAACCCCAGTCCTAACCCAGTCCTAACCCAGACCTAACCCAGACCTAACCCAGACCTAACCCAGACCTAACCCAGACCTAACCAAATCCAGTAATAACCCAGACCTAACCCAGTCCTAACCCAGTCCTAACCCAGTCCTAACCCAGACCTAACCCAGTCCTAACCCAGTCCTAACCCAGTCCTAACCCAGTCTTAAACCAGTCCTAACTCAGACCTAACCGAGACGTAACCCAGACCTTATCCAATTCAGTCCTAACACAGTCCATATTCATTTTTTTTTTTTTTTTTTTTTTTTTTAGATACCGAAGGAGATCCTTGGATAGGCACCCATGCCTCAGAAGAATATATGGGTAGTTTGAGAATCTGACTCACCATACCCCACAAGTGTCTCATCCGTCTTTACTCATTCAGACACCACTCATGCCAACAAGCATCCCGGGATGCAGGCGAAACTGCTCTCCGCATTACTTCACCTAACCAATTCTAAACTAGCCCTAACGCAGTTCCAATACAGTCATTACAAAATGGGCTAGGTCTGGGCCAGTGTAGCGGGGGTCTGGGGCGCGCAGACCCCAGTCAGCAAAACGAATTCAATATGATGCTGTTCAATTTAACATGATACCGCTATTACAAAGAGGGTTAGGTCTGGGCTAGTGTAGCGGGAGTCTGGGGGGCGCAGACCCCTGTCAGCAAAACGAATTCAATATGATGCTGCTCAATTTAATTTGATACCGCTATTACAGAATGGGTTAGGTCTGGGCTAGTGTAGCGGGGGTTTGGGGGGCGCAGCCCCCCATTCAGCAAAACGAATTATGTACGATGTGTTCAATTTAATATGATACCACTATTACAAAGTGGGTTAGGTCTGGGCTAGTGTAGCGGGGGTCTGGGGGGCGCAGACCCCTGTCAGCAAAACGAATTCAATATGATGCTGCTCAATTTAATTTGATACAGCTATTACAAAATGGGTTAGGTCTGGGCTAGTGTAGCGGGGGTTTGGGGGGCGCAGCCCCCCATTCAGCAAAACGAATTATGTACGATGCTGTTCAATTTAATATGATACCACTATTACAAAGTGGGTTAGGTCTGGGCTAGTGTAGCGGGGGTCTGGGGGGCGCAGACCCCAGTCAGCAAAACGAATTCAATATGATGCTGTTCAATTTAATTTGATACCGCTATTACAAAATGGGTTAGGTCTGGGCTAGTGTAGCGGGGGTTTGGGGGGCGCAGCCCCCCATTCAGCAAAACGAATTTAGTACGATGCTGTTCAATTTAATATGATACCGCTATTACAAAGTGGGTTAGGTCCGGGCTAGTGTTGCGGGGGTCTGGGGCGCGCAGACCCCAGTCAGCAAAACGAATTCAATATGATGCTGCTCAATTTAATATGATACCGCTATTACAAAGGGGGTTAGGTCTGGGCTAGTGTAGCGGGGGTCCGGGGGGCGCAGACCCCTGTCAGCAAAACGAATTTAGTACGATGCTGTTCAATTTAATTTGATACCGCTATTACAAAATGGGTTAGGTCTGGGCTAGTGTAGCGGGGGTTTGGGTGGCGCAGCCCCCCATTCAGCAAAACGAATTCAATATGATGCTGTTCAATTTAATTTGATACCGCTATTACAAAATGGGTTAGGTCTGGGCTAGTGTAGCGGGGGTTTGGGGGGCGCAGCCCCCCATTCAGCAAAACGAATTTAGTACGATGCTGTTCAATTTAATATGATACCGCTATTACAAAGTGGGTTAGGTCCGGGCTAGTGTTGCGGGGGTCTGGGGCGCGCAGACCCCAGTCAGCAAAACGAATTCAATATGATGCTGTTCAATTTAATATGATACCGCTATTACAAAGGGGGTTAGGTCTGGGCTAGTGTAGCGGGGGTTTGGGGGGCGCAGCCCCCCATTCAGCAAAACGAATTTAGTACGATGCTGTTCAATTTAATATGATACCGCTATTACAAAGTGGGTTAGGTCCGGGTTAGTGTTGCGGGGGTCTGGGGGGCGCAGCCCCCCATTCAGCAAAACGAATTCAATATGATGCCGTTCAACCCCTCGGGAATTTTTAATTTCTGTTTTATTCACCGTAATGCTCATGGAACGTACTTTCATATTCTTGTTTTTTGCTTCACGAAAATTTTTGTACACTAATTACTTTTTAATAGGAAAACGTGCAACGGCAAACTCCTTCCTAGAGTCACTGGGGTGGTGACATGACAAAATATGTTAAGATCAGCCGCCCCTATGCGTAAAGTATGTCGTTTTTCCATTTTTTCACCCCGGAGCGACACCAACATTGTGTTGCAATTTTAAACTGCGCGGTTAAACGGCGGGCCAAACAGTCGGTGGTTTATGCAACAGCAAGCATCAAACTAGTAGGAGAATACACGCCCGTGATAGTATAGGAGATTCCCACTGTCCCTATCTTTCCCCCCAGGGGCTGTCAGCCATTCAGCTGCAGTACGGGCTTAACGAACCCGGGGTACCTGAGTTATACACACACCGTAACCCCCTGTTGGTCGTCGCGACGACCCGTTCGCAATTCCTTTTAGGTTTTGCGAATGGTACGCGATGGCAGGTCGGGCCGGGGGTCTTGGCTTAACCGCCTGGACCGTGAGGATGGTAACTCTGTAAATTACCCCCGAATCCCAAGCTATGATGCGCGGTGATGGGATGCATGATTGGAGGGGTAGCTTCAATCCCTAGCGGTCACCTCGGGACACCTGGCGATCTCCTGAGTATCGAGCCTTCTTCTCGGAAAGGGCGTCACCCGGGAAGTGACTTTTAGTTCGTCCCTGCTCGTGGGAACTATATGGATTATTGTTCTGCTGGGGATAAGGGGGGGAATGACGAGAAGGAGAGTCGGATGGAGGAGTGTGTGGATGTGGGGATGGGGGCATCTGGGTCTGGTTATGCTAGGTCCAGGGCCTCTTCAGTGTGTAGTGGGGATAGGAGTCCGGTGTTGGGGAAGCGGAGGAAGGATATGAAGGATGTTAGGGAAGGCGGAGTGGAAAGTGTGAGTGAGGACGTGGATGATGATGTGGCGAGGATGAGGATGATTGGATTGAGATTGCGTGCGTTTGTGTTTGTTGACTCTAATAGGGTGTCTAAGGCTGCGAGTCAAGTAATTTTGAGTGCTGTGAGTGAGTATGAGGAGCAATTGATTAGACTGATGAATAAGAATGAGAGGCTGCAAGGAAGATTGGATGAGTGCGAGAGGCTTATGAGTATGGGGATGAGTGGAATGAGTGGGAAGGGTGGTGTGAGTTATGCGAGTGTGGCTGGTACTAGTGCGGTGAGGGGTGTGCCTGGTATGTCTGGTGTGAGTAAATCGGAGAGTGTGCGGTCGAATGCGAAGTCGTATGCGGTGGTCGTTAGGCCTAAGGATGCGACGGTGAAAGCGACGAGTGAGCAGGTGAAGGAGAAAGTGATGCGTGAGGTGAGTGGTGTGTTGAATGTGCGTGTGAAAGCGGTGAGGAAGATCAGAGCGGGTGGTATAGCGATTGAGACGGCGAGTGAGAGTGATTTGAAGTCGGTGCGTGAATGTAAGAAGTTTGAAGAAATTGGTTTGAAAGTGGAATTGCCTAGGAAGATAGGTCCTAAGGTGATTGTGTATGATGTGCCGAATGAGATGGCGAGTCAGGAGTTCATGAATGAAATGTATGAGAAGAATATTAAGGGTAGTGTTAGTGAGAGTGAATTTAGGGAGCGGGTGAGAATATTGAGTAGGGTGAATAGGAAGAATGTAAGTGTTGGGAATGTGATTATGGAAGTGAGTGGGAGGGTGAGGGATGTACTGTGTAAGGAGGGACGTGTGTATGTGAAATGGCATGCGTGTAAGGTGAGAGAGTTCTTGAGTGTGCTGAGGTGTCACAAGTGTTATGCTTTTGGGCACATGATGCGTGAGTGTAGTGTGACTGAGAGATTGTGTCAGCGGTGTGGTGAGACTGGACATTTGAGAGGTAGTTGTAAGAAGGATGTGGTGTGTCGTAACTGCAAGATTAGGGGTATGAGGTGTGATCACGCGGTTGTGTCTGAGGAGTGCCCGGAGTATTTGAGAATGTTAGATAGAGAGAGACAGAGAATTAGCAATGGCTAATACGGGACTTAATATAGTGCAGTGTAATTGTCAGAGAGCGTATGCGGTAATGTGTGATTTGGGTAAGGTTGTAAGTGAGCGTGGGGTGAGTGTTGCACTATTGCAGGAACCGTATTTTATGGATGGGAGGGTGAGAGGTTTGCCGCTTGGTATGGATGTGTATGTGTGTGAGGGTGGAGTGGTTAGAGCTGCTATAGTTGTGAATGATGCGCGGCTGGAGGTTATGTGTGTGAGAGAGTGTACGAATGAGTGGGGTGTCTGTGTTTGGTTGAAAGGGGATTTTGGGGAGATGTATGTTGTGTCGATGTACTGCCAGTATGGGCAGGACATCGAGCCGTATTTGGCTTATATGGATGGGGTGCGGAATTTTGCGAGGGGCAGGTGTGTGTTAGTTGGGATGGATGCGAACGCTGTTTCGCCCTTGTGGTTTAGCAAGGGTGGTGGCCGGTCACGGGTGAGTGAAATGCGTGGGGAGGTGTTGGAGGAATGGATCTTGGCGAATGGGATGTCTGTGTTGAATGAGCCGAGTGAATATTATACGTTTTCGGGTATGAGGGGTGAGAGTGATATAGATGTGACGATTGTGAATGATGTGTGTGTGGGGTGCAGGTTTGAATGGAGTGTTAAGCATGATTGGGGAGTGAGTGATCATAATGTGATTTTGGTTGTGATGACGAGTGATCAGGTGGGTAGGGATGAAGTGGATGTGGGGACCAGATGGTCCACTAGGAATGCTGACTGGGAGGGATATATGGATGATTTGAGGGAGGGCCTGCGGTCGTATGGAGGGGACATGGATGGGATGGGTGTGGATAGGATGTTGGAGATGATGATGTCGTGGATACGTGAGGCGAACAGGAGAAGGTTTAAGGAGGTTAAGCGCGTGAATGTGGGGAAGATTGTGTGGTGGACGGAGGCTTTGGAGAGGCTGAAGAGGGAAGTGAGGAAGGGTAGACGTAGGCTTCAGAAGGCTAGGAGACGGGGTGTGAATGTTGAGGAAAGGAGGATGGAGTATAGGAGGTTGTTGTCGGAGTACAAGGGTGAGATGTGGAGGGCGAAAGAACGGAATTGGAGAGAGTTTGTGAGTGAATCTTCCAACCTTGATCCATGGGGTCCTGTGTACAAGATTTGTCGTGGGAAGTATGCGAGGGATAGATTGAGTGCGATGAAAGTGGATGGGGTGGTGTCGAGTACGTGGAGGGAGAGTGTGGATATGTTGATGGACAGGTTTTTCCCTGCTGCCAACATAGGTATGGATGAAGGACGGAGGCTGTATGGGGACCTCGGTGGGATGGGTTTTGAATGGAATGAAGTGGATGAATCTGTGAGAGCTTTGAAGTTGCGTAAGGCGCCGGGGTTGGATGGGATCAGTGTGGAAATGTTGCGTGTTGTGTGGAGGGTGATTCCGGAGTGGTTGAAGAGAGTGTATGATTTGTGCTTGGCCGGGGGGTATTTTCCGGTTGAGTGGAAGAAAGCGAGAATGATTGTGTTGTTGAAATCGCCGGAGAAAGTGCGGTCGGATCCTGGGTCCTACAGGCCGATATGTCTGCTGTCGGTGTTTGGGAAAGTGCTGGAGAAGATGATGGTGAGGAGGCTTGAGCGGAAGGTGGGTGACAGGATGAGCCCGGCGCAGCATGGGTTTGTGAGGGGCAGGTCGACGGAGAGTGCTTGGTTGTGTGTGAAGGAGTATGTGAGAGATAGTGAGAGGAAGTATGTGCTTGGAGTGTTTGTCGATTTCAAGGGTGCGTTTGATAATCTTGAATGGGGGAGGGTGATTGGGAAGTTAAGGGATGTGGGATGCGAGGAGATCGGGTTATGGGAGAGTTATTTTAGGGAGAGGATGGTGTGTATGGTGGGTGCGAATGATGTAGTGTGGAAGGAGGTGCGGCGGGGCTGTCCGCAGGGTTCCATCTGTGGTCCATTTATATGGAACCTGATGATGGATGAACTCCTGTGGCGGCTGACCGAGGCTGGATGTAAGTGTGTGGCGTATGCGGATGATTTGGTTTTGTTGGTGGAAGGGCGGAATCGGGTGGAGCTAGAGCGAAAGGGAACGGAGTGGGTGACGATTGTGAGTGATTGGGGGCAGCGTGTTGGTGTGGGTGTGTCTGAGAGTAAGACTGTTTTGATGTTGTTGAAAGGGAGTCTGGCTGCTACCAGACGTCCGAATGTCCGTGTGGGTGGTAGATTGATTGCGTATGTGGAGAGTGTTAAGTATTTGGGTGTGTGGATGAGTGAGAGGATGCACTTTAAAGTGCATTTAGAGTATTTGAGAGTGAAAGTTACGAATGTGGTAGGGCAGATGAGGCGTGTGCTTAGGCGTGAATGGGGTATGAGGAAGCGTGCTATGCGAATGATATATAAGGGTTTGTTTGTGTCGTGTGTTATGTATGGTGCCAGTGTATGGGGTGATGTGATGGAGTTTCAGTATGCGAGGGATTTGATGAATAGGTGTCAGCGGTTGGTTATGTATGCGTGTTTGAATGTGTGTAGGACAGTGTCGACGGAGGCCATGCAAGTGCTGATGGGGGCATTGCCATGGGACCTCGAGTGTAGGGTAAGGAGTGTATTGTTTAAGATAGCCAAGGGTGTGAGATTGAGTGTGAGAGATTTTGTGGATGGTGCCGAAGTGGAGGGTATGTCGCTGGAGGAGTGTAAGAATTTTGTGAATGTGAGAGCATATGAGCACTGGCAGAGAAGATGGGATGAGAGTCGGAATGGAAGAGTGACGTATGAGTTTATACCGAGTGTTAGGTTTTCGGGTATGAATGTGAGTTTTGAGCCGGGGCTGTATGTGTGTTACTTGTTGACTGGGCATGGCAGTATGAATGCATTTTTGTATGACCGTGGGTTGTGTGTAAGTAAGGAGTGTTTGTGTGGTGCTGAGTGTGAGGATTGGAAGCATGTGTTGGTTGAATGTCCGTTGTATGCTGATGTGAGGTGCCCAGTTGAGTGTGGTGTGTCGGTTAGGAGAGAGGATGGGTATGTGGATGTGAGTGGTGTATTGGAATGCAAGGAAACGTACGAAAGATTCTGTAAGTTTGCGATGGATGTGTTTGTTAGAAGAGTGCGAATGAGAAGGAATGTGTGATTGTGTGTGGGGTGTCCTGTGGTCGCAGGGGGGGTCCTGCAGGTCAAAGACCCTAGTGGTTGATTCCTGTAGGACCCTTTGGAGGGTAGCGTCTCCACGTACCCGAGGCGCGGGCCGACCGATGCCGGTGGTTGTAGGGTCACCAATCGGTAGTGGCATGCCACGCAGATCCGACCAGTGATCTAGACTGGTACCGCGGGGACCGGGGGCCCACCGAGGAGTGCCTCGGGCCCGGTCGTGGGAAGGACCATCGCGGGGGCAGTGGTTGATAGCTACATGCTGGCTAGAGGGCCCATTCTTGGCCTTCGACGGGGGAGCTGCGGATACAGCTCGGGCACCGACCTGCTATGTCGGTAGAGCGAGGAAAGGCGCTCGGCCCCACCAGTGACTTGTCGTCGGGACCTACATCCCGCCGACATACTGGTAGTCCTCGTCCAGACGGGGACGCGCTGATTGGGCGTATCCCAATCCCGCGCCCGTGGGGGCCGTGCGTGTAGGGCCTTTTGGCAGGAAACGCACGGGAAACCCACGGCTATTCTGTCCCTATCTTTTTTTTTATCTCGAACATATATATACCGGCTTATCGTCAATAACTCGAAAACCAGCACGTTAAGGATAATTTTCGTCTATACGATTCTTATGCAGTTTTAGATTCTCTACACGGTCCAATGATCGTTTTATTTTTTCGTCGAATTTTGAGAATTTTTTTTTTTTTTTCTCGAAAACGAGCTCGACGACCTGCACTTTTGACGACGCCATCGTGTTCCCCGGATTTTTTCCTGCAAGATAGCGTGGCGATTTTTTGTCCTACGACGATTTTTGACGCCGGAGCGATGATTCGGAGCAGAGCGGACTTAGAAAGTTTCGCGCGTCGACCGCCGGACCGATCGCTCCAGGCTGTTTTTCGTCAATAACTCGAAAACGAGCACGGTAACGCTCGTTTTCGCCCGTACGATACTTGTACCGTTTACCGTTGGCTACCTGGTAGATGGTTTTTTTTTTTTTATCTCGAAGTTTGAGAGCTTTTTTAACTTTTTTCTCAAAAACGAGCGCGTGAACGCCAATTTTCGTCTATACGATTCTTATGCAGTTTTAGATTCTCTACACGGTCCACTGATCGTTTTATTTTTTTGTCGAATTTTGAGAATTTTTTTTTTTTTTTCTCGAAAACGAGCTCGACGACCTGCACTTTTGACGACGCCATCGTGTTCCCCGGATTTTTTCCTGCAAGATAGGGTGGCGACTTTTTGTCCTACGACGATTTTTGACGCCGGAGCGATGATTCGGAGCAGAGCGGACTTAGAAAGTTTCGCGCGTCGACCGCCGGACCGATCGCTCCAGGCTGTTTTTCGTCAATAACTCGAAAACGAGCACGGTAACGCTCGTTTTCGCCCGTACGATACTTGTACCGTTTTCCGTTGGCTACCTGGTAGACGGTTTTTTTTTTTTTTATCTCGAAGTTTGAGAGCTTTTTTAATTTTTTCCACAAAAACGAGCACATGAACGCCAATTTTCGTCTATACGATTCTTATGCAGTTTTAGATTCTCTACACGGTCCACTGATCGTTTTATTTTTTCGTCGAATTTTGAGAATTTTTTTTTTTTTTTCTCGAAAACGAGCTCGACGACCTGCACTTTTGACGACGCCATCGTGTTCCCCGGATTTTTTCCTGCAAGATAGGGTGGCGACTTTTTGTCCTACGACGATTTTTGACGCCGGAGCGATGATTCGGAGCAGAGCGGACTTAGAAAGTTTCGCGCGTCGACCGCCGGACCGATCGCTCCAGGCTGTTTTTCGTCAATAACTCGAAAACGAGCACGGTAACGCTCGTTTTCGCCCGTACGATACTTGTACCGTTTACCGTTGGCTACCTGGTAGATGGTTTTTTTTTTTTTTATCTCGAAGTTTGAGAGCTTTTTTAACTTTTTTCTCAAAAACGAGCGCGTGAACGCCAATTTTCATCTATACGATTCTTATGCAGTTTTAGATTCTCTACACGGTCCACTGATCGTTTTATTTTTTTGTCGAATTTTGAGAATTTTTTTTTCTTTTTCTCGAAAACGAGCTCGACGACCTGCACTTTTGACGACGCCATCGTGTTCCCCGGATTTTTTCCTGCAAGATAGCGTGTCGATTTTTTGTCCTAGCTCAATTATTAAGGAAGTTACGGTTTCTTGATTTTTCGGTATGTTCGAACTGGTCTTTTAGGCGGGCGCTCGGTCGCGCGGTGCTTTCGCATCGACCGACGTACCGATCGGCGGCGACGGTTTTTCGTCTATATCTCGAAAACTAGTACGCTAACACATATTTTGACCTATATGATATTTGTTCAGTGTAATTTTTTCTATCTGGTAGGCTGGTTTTTTTTTTTTTATCTCGAATTTTTTGAACGTTTTTGTTTTTTTCTCGAAAACTAGCGCGACGACCGATATTTTTAACTACGGTTTTGAATTCGTCTAATTTTTGCCTACAAGATAGCGTGTCGAGTTTTTGTCCTGCGACGATTTTGACCATTTTTTCATTTTTTTCTCGAAAACGAGCACGGCAATCTATATTTTTAACGACGGCATCGTGTTCCCCTGCTTTTTTCCTACAAGATAGCGTTTTTTTTTTTTGCCCTAGCTCAATTATTAAGGAAATTACAGGTGTTGGTTTTCGCTCTAAGTTATAACAGGCCGTTCGGGCGGGCGGTTGGGTCGCGCGGTTCCCCCCATAAGCGGCCGTGCGTAAGCCCGTGCGTCGCCGGCGTTCCGGCGGGCGCCTCGGTACCTATAAGAGAAGCGACGGTCCGGTCGAGTC
>NW_027488375.1:105000-107500 GCF_051014445.1 Colletes latitarsis | reverse complement strand
TGAGGTCCGGGATCTGAGTCTGGAGATCCTGAGGATTCTCGAGGAGGACAGCATGGCTCCGACTCTGCAGGAGGGCAACAGACTGCCACGGGTCTTGAGTATGAGATTATTGCAGGAGGTGGAGGTGGAATCGTCTCCTCCCTCACTTGCTTGAGACGGGTTTCCTCAATAGCTCGAACGGTTCCCGCTATCGCTTGAGAAGCGTGAGTAACCTGTGAGGCAAATTCTGACATTTGGGCCTGATGGGCTGATTTTTCGTGAATCAAAGATTTATGAGCGGTGGTCCTCAAAGGATCGGCGGATATTATATCCTCGTTCCATGTGCCAACCCATACCTCCTCGCGGTGGGGACCGGGCAACGTTGCGGGTCGGCAATCCAGCCGCCTCGCAACGGCCAACAGGGCTCTGGCTTCAAACCTCCGGGGGGTTGCCTTCCCGTCGGGGGTTCATTCAGTAGGCCCGATCGAAACGCGAAGTATGACCACTAGCCGGCGGGGGCCTCGGCCCGCCGGCCCTACTGATCCAGTAGATTCCCGCGACTCTTCCCCTTCTCCCGAACCCGCGCCCCAGCAGCGACCTCGGCGAACCCGCGTTGCCGTAAATGCGCCCCCTGCCAGACCACCAGACGGGGCTCGCGCTCTACGGTCACGCCCTCGTATTGAGCAGGCTCCGGTTCCCGAAGTGCCAATTCAACCTTCGGGGGCGGGAGCCTCCTCGGCTCAACAGTCCATTCAGCGCGCAGAACACCAGTGCCTTCATTGCCCCAGGTCCTTCCCAACCGCCATCGGACTCGGACAGCATATGCGTCACCAGCACCGAGAGGCCTACAACGAGGGGATCAACGTTGAGAGAACGAGACGAGCGTGGTGTGATGAGGAGCTCCTCCTTCTGGCTAGAGAAGAGGTTACCGCGGCACGCCGCGGTGTACGCTTCTTGAACCAGCACCTTTTGTCGATTGTCCCTAACAGGACACTCGACTCGATTAAAGGTGCGCGGAAGAGACCGGCGTATCGGCGGCTTGTAGCAAATTTGCTACAAGAGGTTGCCGAAGCCGATGAGTCATCATCCAGCGATGGCTATCTCTCCGCGGAGGAGGTTGCACAAGCTCCTCCCCGTATCACGCCACCCAGAAACAGAACGTCATTACCTAGGCCAGACGGTCAGTCACCCGTGGATATATTTGTGGATCCGGCTCCGCGATTGGCTACCCCTCCATTGATTGAGGTGGTAGCCAATATCCACGGGTGGAACTCAGACGAGTTAGTGCGACTGGCACGCGAACACCTGATGGGTAATGACGTTCTTGCCGGCGTCTCGCGTTGGCTCGAAGTTTCCTTCCCTTCGGGCCCTTCTCTCGGCGTTGATCAGGCTAGAACGACACCAATTAGACCGCGCTGGGTTAATCCTAACCGGAAACAGCGGCGGAGGCAAGAATATAGTCGCATCCAACGCATGTTCCGTAAGGACATGTCACGTGCGGCTAAGGAAATCTTGGACGGAGCTGAGAACGAGGTTCAGATCCCTGATGTGGCCACAATGGCAGCTTTCTGGGGTCCCCTCGTATCTCAGCCTTCAACACCTGTCCGTCCTGGATTTCCCACCCCGCCTAGAGCGGAAGTTGCCTCCGTGTGGGCCGCAATTTCCATCGAGGAGGTATCGTCTATTACGATACCCCTCAATGCGGCCCCCGGTTTGGATGGTGTCTCTCCGCGTTTGTGGAGATCGGTGCCACCCTCGTTGCGAGCCCTCTTGTACAACATCGTGCTAAGTGTTGGTCGTTGGCCCCCGTCGGTTCTCGCTAGTAGAACCGTTTTCATTCCGAAGGGGGTCGACGGACCGACGGCCGCGGATTTCCGACCTATTTCTATCGTGTCAGTTGTCGTTAGACAACTGCACCGCATCCTAGCCCAGCGATTACGCCAGCTGGGACTCGTCGATTTAAAGCAGCGATGCTTTGACGACGGGTGTGCCGAGAACGTTGCTGTCCTGGCGACCATCATTCAGGACGCGCGGAGGAAGTTGAGAGAGGTTCATATTGCCTCTCTCGACGTGGCAAAAGCGTTTGATAGCGTTAGCCACTCCGCGATCAGTGACGTTCTCGAGCGCCTAGGATTGCCGGTCGGATTCCGACGGTACGTTCGGGATGTATACCAACACGGTGTGACGACCTTTGAGTCTCGTGGTCAGCGTTCGGAGTTCTTCCAATTAGGAAGAGGGGTTCGTCAGGGAGACCCACTGTCGCCAGTACTCTTCTGTCTCGCGATAGATAGAGTGCTGGCGTCTATTCCACCGGGTGTGGGATATGTGGTCGGAGAGCAACGCGTCGCGAGCATTGCTTTTGCAGACGATGTGCTGCTCTTTGCGACCACTAAGTGGGGCCTCCAGACCATCCTAGACCGTGTAGAGTCGGCAGCAAGGGAGTATGGCTTGGCTCTCAATGAGCGGAAAAGTTCGGTCCTGTCTATTGTGCCCTCAGGCAAAGAAAAGAAGGTGAAGATCA
>NW_027488375.1:77500-100000 GCF_051014445.1 Colletes latitarsis | reverse complement strand
CCTAACCCACACCTAACCCAGACCTAACCCAGTCCTAACCCAGACCTAACCCAGACCTAACCCAGTCCTAACCCAGTCCTAACCCAGACCTAACCCAGACCTAACCCAGACCTAACCCAGACCTAACCCAGACCTAACCCAGACCTAACCCAGACCTAACCCAGACCTAACCCAGTCCTAACCCAGACCTAACCCAGTCCTAACCCAGACCTAACCCAGTCCTAACCCAGTCCTAACCCAGTCCTAACCCAGTCCTAAGCCAGAAATACCCCAGACCTAACCCAGACCTAACCAAATGCAGTACTAACCCAGACCTAACCCAGAAATAACCCAGACCTAACCCAGTCCTAACCCAGTCCTAACCCAGACCTAACCCAGACCTAATCCAGTCCTAACCCAGACCTAACCCAGTCCTAACCCAGACCTATCCCAGACCTAACCCAGTCCTAACCCAGTCCTAACCCAGACCTAACCCAGACCTAACCCAGACGTAACCCAGACCTAACCCAGACCTAACCCAGTCCTAACCCAGACCTAACCCAGTCCTAACCCAGACCTAACCCAGTCCTAACCCAGACCTAACCCAGACCTAACCCAGTCCTAACCCAGACCTAACCCAGACCTAACCCAGTCCTAACCCAGTCCTAACCCAGACCTAACCCAGACCTAACCCAGACCTAACCCAGACCTAACCCAGACCTAACCCAGACCTAACCCAGACCTAACCCAGTCCTAACCCAGACCTAACCCAGTCCTAACCCAGTCCTAACCCAGTCCTAACCCAGTCCTAACCCAGAAATACCCCAGACCTAACCCAGACCTAACCAAATGCAGTACTAACCCAGACCTAACCCAGAAATAACCCAGACCTAACCCAGTCCTAACCCAGTCCTAACCCAGTCCTAACCCAGACCTAACCCAGACCTAACCCAGACCTAATCCAGTCCTAACCCAGACCTAACCCAGTCCTAACCCAGACCTATCTCAGACCTAACCCAGTCCTAACCCAGTCCTAACCCAGACCTAACCCAGACCTAACCCAGACCTAACCCAGACCTAACCCAGACCTAACCCAGACCTAACCCAGACCTAACCCAGACCTAACCCAGACCTAACCCAGACCTAACCCAGTCCTAACCCAGACCTAACCCAGTCCTAACCCAGTCCTAACCCAGACCTAACCCAGTCCTAACCCAGTCCTAACCCAGACCTAACCCAGACCTAACCCAGACCTAACCCAGAAATAACCCAGACCTAACCCAGACCTAACCCAGTCCTAACCCAGTCCTAACCCAGACCTAACCCAGACCTAACCCAGACCTAACCCAGACCTAACCAAATCCAGTACTAACCCAGACCTAACCCAGTCCTAACCCAGACCTAACCCAGTCCTAACCCAGACCTAACCCAGACCTAACCCAGTCCTAACCCAGACCTAACCCAGACCTAACCCAGTCCTAACCCAGACCTAACCCAGACCTAACCCAGTCCTAACCCAGACCTAACCCAGAGCTAACCCAGTCCTAACCCAGTCCTAACCCAGACCTAACCCAGACCTAACCCAGACCTAACCCAGACCTAACCCAGACCTAACCCAGTCCTAACCCAGACCTAACCCAGTCCTAACCCAGACCTAACCCAGTCCTAACCCAGTCCTAACCCAGTCCTAACCCAGTCCTAACCCAGAAATACCCCAGACCTAACCCAGACCTAACCAAATGCAGTACTAACCCAGACCTAACCCAGAAATAACCCAGACCTAACCCAGTCCTAACCCAGTCCTAACCCAGTCCTAACCCAGACCTAACCCAGACCTAACCCAGACCTAATCCAGTCCTAACCCAGACCTAACCCAGTCCTAACCCAGACCTATCTCAGACCTAACCCAGTCCTAACCCAGTCCTAACCCAGACCTAACCCAGACCTAACCCAGACCTAACCCAGACCTAACCCAGACCTAACCCAGACCTAACCCAGACCTAACCAAATCCAGTACTAACCCAGACCTAACCCAGTCCTAACCCAGACCTAACCCAGTCCTAACCCAGACCTAACCCAGACCTAACCCAGTCCTAACCCAGACCTAACCCAGACCTAACCCAGTCCTAACCCAGTCCTAACCCAGACCTAACCCAGACCTAACCCAGACCTAACCCAGACCTAACCCAGACCTTTTTTTTTTTTTTTTTTTTTTTTTTTTTTTAATATACCGAAGGGGAACCTTGCATAGGCACCCATTCCTCAGAAGGAGACATGGGTAGTGTGAGATTCTTACTCACTAAACCCCTCCGGTTTCTCATCCGTCCACACTCATTCACACACCATTCATGCCACCAGGTACCCCGGGTTACGGGCGGAACTGCTCTCCGCATTACTTCACCCAACCCAAAGTCCGCCGGCGCTCATGCTCACAACCTGACCGCACATTCATGCTCTCTCACACATTCGCGCACACACATGCACACATGCACACGTATACACACCATCCCTGTGTGGTAACCAGACCACCCACCCCACAGTAAATATTCCCCCCACCCAGGCATATGCAAATATGCATCACTCGAGCACCCATAACGTCAACCCCCCATTACCTAACCATGCCTAGGCGCCGGCGCCGCAGCAGCCATCCTTGAGGCCCTATCTATCTCTCTTTCGTAATCCTCCTTACTCCTCAGGATCTCCACGATGTACGACTTCACGACGTTCCATTTATCCAGGTCCTTCCTCATCAGAACTCCCAACCGCTCGATCGTCACCTCATCTTCACCGATCTCCAGCACCTCAGCAACATGCCGTCGTTTTTCACGCCACTCCTCACACTGCGTGAACGTGTGGTCCACGTCATCCACCTCATTACACCCGTACCAACACAAATCCGTTTCCGATTTACCGATCCGTTTCCTGTATTGGTTGAAACACCCATGCCCCGTCATTGCCTGCGTCATGTGATATGTCAGCTGTCCATGTGTGGTTCTTAACCATTCTAGCACGTTTGGAATCCACCTAAACGTGACCTTCCCTCTACACTTCTCTACCCACTTCTCCTGCCATTCTTGCATTATCCTCTCTCTTATTCGGGTCCTCTCCTCCTCCAGGTCCGGCAGTCTCAGGTCACGATCCGCCAACCGAATCCTTCTCCTCCTTGTCTCGATATCAAACATTTCCACCCTCTCTTGCACCTTCAAAAGGATCGGCAACACACCGGCCAGAACAGGCAACACATCCCTCGCCACCGTACGGTACGCCTTCACCACTCTGCCAAGCCCAATACACTGTGCATTCATCAACTTCGTCCTGTTTGCCTCTATTTCCAGCGCAGGCGCCCAGATGGGTGCCGCATACAACAGGACTGACTCCATCACCCGATAATAAGTCAGACTGGTCTTGTACCCCGGTCCACCAATATTCGGAGTGATACGGGCCAACGCTGACATGACCCTGACTGCCTTCTTGCACGCGTACTCTATGTGTACCCTGAACTTCTGGGTCGTATCAAAATACAGTCCTAGGTATTTCAGCTCCGTGGACAGTTTCAATCTAGTGTTTAGCACCTGTATTCTGAGCCGTCCAATCCTCTTCTTGTTCAACGCGATCGCTTCCGTTTTCTCCGGTGCCAAGCTAAGTTGGTTCACCTCTAGCCATTCCAATATATCCCCGATTGTCCCCGCTATTTTCTGCTTCAGGCGTACCTTATCTGCATCCCGGACCAGCAGCGCTATGTCATCAGCAAACGCCACTAGGTTACAACCATCCCTCATCGGAATCCTAAGCAGCCCATCGTACGCTATATTCCACAGCGTGGGGCCCAACACCGACCCTTGTGGAACACCCATCTCCATCACAGCTTGATGCCACTCACCCTCAGCCCGGTAGCTGATCATCCGGTCACGCAAATAATCCTCAATTAGGACCAGCAGATAATTAGACAGCCCCATATCCCTAGCCGCGTTCTTTATATTTCGCCACCGCAGTGAATTGAAGGCATTCCTGACGTCGAATGCAATCAGCATACAAAACTCCTGTTTTATCCGCGCAACCGTCTGAAATTCCTCCACCAATTTCAGCGCCTGCAGTGTGCTCCGACCGACCCGAAAGCCGTACTGCTGGTCCGAGAGCCCCTCAGGCCCAATTTCTCGCTGGATTCTGCCATTCACTACAGACTCGAAAACCTTCACCCAGTTGCTGGTCAAGCACAGCGGCCGATACGCCGAAGGGGATGCGGGATCCTTTCCCGGTTTGGCGACAAGGACCAGCCTACTATTTTTCCAAACGCGCGGGAATTTCCCCCTAATCAACATTCCATTAAACAAGCTTACCACTAATTTACTTTCTTTTTCCAGGACCAGCCTGACGGTGCACCCAGGGATCATGTCAATACCAGGAGCCTTGTCCAGACTAACCTTCGACGCCGCCCTCCGCAGCTCCATCAGGTCCAGAGGAGAGAAGCCAACAAGGATATCTCTGAGCTCATACTGCAGGTAAGTATCCCTCGCTACCGGATTTTCCTCCCTTGGAAATAACGCCGCGATAACCTGACACGTTTTTTCAATGGTAAGATTCGGAGGATCAGGCCTGGGCTTTATCGTCCTCATGACCGTTTTATACGCTATCCCCCATATGTCCGTATCTACTGTGCTACACAGCTCGGCCCACGCTTTCATTTTCTGCTTTATAATAGCACCTTTCAGCTTTTTCCTGGCCGCCTTAAACTCGTTTGCAGATTCCAGGACGTCTGGTCGCCCCCTCTTTAGGGCTCTCTGATACACACGCCGCTTCGAATTCACCGCCTTACGAAGATCGCTGAGCTCAGCCGACCACCACTTCTTGGCCGTTCTCTTTCCCGGAGGCTGCCTGCGGGGGGCCATACTAGCTTTGCACGCACCCTGAAATGCCTCGATTACATCGCCCGCCTCACTCTCAGACAGCGGAATATCCGCGTTGATATGCCTCGTCGCGTTTCGGAAGAAGTCCAGGTAAGTATCGCAATCCAGAGTCTCAACCCTCCAACCTTGAACAAAACCAGGTTGCCCCCGAGGAAAGTGCCCCCCGACTGAGTGGACTATGTACTGGTGGTCCGATGCCGAATATTCCCGCAAGATAACGCTGTTATTAACCCTCACGAGTGTCCTTGGATCACAGGCCATTACGTCGATAAGCGATGTTCTCCCACCACGCTGAAAGGAGAATTTGCCCCTAGGTTTTACAGGGATAAGGCCCATCCTATCGAATGATCCAACCACCACCAGGCCCTTTCTGTCCAGACGATTTGATCCCCAAGATGGCGACTTAGCGTTAAAATCTCCCGCAACTACTACTGCCTCTCCCCACGTTCCTCGGGCATGCTCCAGATCTAAGAGTTCAGCCTCCAGCTCAGCGTCACTCAACCTAGGTGAGTAGTAGCAGCTACAATGGTAAGTGCCAGCTACCGCGACAGCCACAAAGCCCCGACCCACTACGTTCTTGTCCGCGTGTGCCTTTCTTCCGTTCAAGCCCGTAACCCATATCGCCACCTTACGAGACATATCGGCAACCCAGTTACATCTAATCGCGTAGGGCTCGGAAATAAATACAATGTCCACCCCCAAATCTTCAGCTGTTTTAATTAACAGATCCTGCGCTACCCTGCAGTGATTTAAATTGATCTGCAAAAGTTTAAGGGCCATTATTGATTACTTGTGGATTCCCTTTCCTCCGCAGGTATTCCTTATACTGTGGGCACGATACCGCCCCCGCAACATGACCAGTCTTACTGTGTGGCAAGCCCTTTTTGACACAGAGCCTGCAGGCCGGAACCAGGGTGCATTCCTGCATACTATGCCCCTCGCCTCCGCATTTCCGACAGATCATGCCGTCTGTAACTTTAACCGTACAATCTGTACTTATATGCCCAAAATCGTGGCACCTAAAACACCTGGTGACCTTTGGCACAATTTTCAACCTACACACCGTATACCCTATACAGATTCGTTCCCCATCCTTCAGGCCGGCCACCCATTGAGTGGGCACCTCGACCACCGCTAATTGCGTCCCCCTGTAGGTTGATCTTAGCGTTTTTAGCCTTACCTCGTCCCTATTTGAGCCCCCCAGCCTCTCCATCACCTTGCTAACGATCTCTTTCTCCTCAACAATGGGGTCCAAATCTCTAATCTCGATTTCAGTTTTGGGCTTCAACGCCCTGACACTGAAAGCCTCCCCAAGAGCAGCTTTTATAGCATCTTTTGTTTCCGGAGCATTCCCAGCCTTCGTGAGCTCAATTAGTAGCTCCCCCTTTCGCGATTTCCTGACTGTTCGCACGTTCTTAAGGCTGTCCTTCATAGTGCTCGCTATTTGCCTAAAAACCTCGGCATATGATTTACCGTCAGTTGTGGAGACAGTAATTGCCTCAGTCCTGGGGCCCAGACTTCTGGTTTTCACCCTCTTCTCAGGTTGAGCACTTGGCACCACGCTTCTCTCCTTGTTGGTATTACCCCGCCCGGCCTGTTGTTTACCACGCCGTTTGGTTACAGTTGCCCAACTATCTACCCGATCACCAGAACCCTCTACTAGGTCCCTAGCACCTGCTCCAGCACTCCCAGCACCAAGACCCCTGGCGCCAGAACCCTCTTGTATAGGCCTTCTTTCCACCGTCTTCCTTTGACTGCTCGAGCTTGTATCTTCCTGCGCCAACTCTGCATCTCCTTGCTTCGCCCTTCCCTCCTTTACCTGGCCACGTTCATTCCGTTCCTCGCCCCGAAAAGCCGAATTTAGTATCGCCCGATTTTCCCACAGCGCACTGACAGCTCGAGCATCCTTCAGGCCATCCTCATAGATCCTTCTACACTCCTTATTCACATTCTTATTGGATTTCAGGTAGGAACATAACCACTCGAGACAAGTGGCTACCCTTGAAATACCGTCCGACATCCCCCTTACAAAACTACCCTCAAAATCCGAAGACGCCACCCCCACGCCCACATTATCGATAGCCCCCTCCTCTTCAGGTACATCAGCCCCCTTGGAGTAAGTATGTCCAGCCAGCGCACTTGATCGATCTCCAACCAGTATATCGCTCTGACATTCTTCAATGCCGCGGTCAACTACCCTATCCTTTTTCCTTTCCAGTTCTCTACATCTAGCCTTAACGTCTTTACTAATCATTTTCTTTTTCTTTTTCAGGTCGCTGCAGTCAACCAACAGGTCATCGCTGCCGGACTTGGCCTCTTCTTCCTTTTCCAGGTCCCCCAGGTCAATCATCGAGCTACCAGACTCACCCACACAGCTCCTACCTAAGTCCGCAACAGCCCGCACCCCCGAACCCTCGCTCTTATTGGGTGTTCTAGTGGTAAGTGTGGATCTCACCGCAAATTCCGGGATATCAACGTCACGTTTCTTTTCCAGTTGTACCTCACCACTCTGGGCCAACCGCATTATAGCCGCCTCTAGCAAAGACGGAGACGTACCCCCCGCTTCACGCTCCAACAGCCCCTCCTCAGCCGGACTTTCAACGCCACTGGAGCTGTCCTCAAAAACCACCAACCTGCTGCTCGTACGCCTAGGAAGTGCGTCGCCCCTCTTCTTTCTTCCCGCACGCTCTCCAACTGCTTCTATCTCCTTCCTCTTCAGATATTTATTCTTGTTGTTGTTGTTTTTATTGTTTTCAGAATCCATTTGGCAGTGTGTGTATATCCTGCGGTTCGGCCACCATGGCACCCCTACCGCGGTAGGGGTACTTCCCCGCGCAAATAATACCCTAATTATGAGATACAGAAGCCGAGAAGCGGTTTATCGAGTGGTCAGCCCTATCTGTATCTAATGGCTCTACTAAGAAATGATACGGGATAGGCCCGCGCCACATTTGATGTTAAAGGTTTTACGTCACCCCTATCGAATGAGCGACGCCGGATCCGAACCGACGCCTGACTCAAACCTCAGGCTAGACGGTGTGCCGATTTACCCTACGGCACTCCGGGTATGAGGAAATATCGACCACATAATCCTCCATTCCTGCGCCCGGAAACCTCGCTTCAACCCCGACATAGGCTCCAGCCGGTCGATGAGTGAGCGGTTCTTCCACGTTCAACATGCGGTTTCACGGGGATTTCTGCCATAATTTCAGGACTTACACTTACCCCATATTACTCCCGCAGAGGTCAGGTACTAACATCACTCACCGACCCCGGTCGGGGGGCTACTACTCCCCCCTTGGTAAGTCTATCGGGAATATCCACGAGACACCGACCGCAGCCCATTCACACACACACTCGCACACACACACCCATTCACACCAGTGATTGGTCCGCGGGAGCTTCCGCTCCGACCACCGAGATGCCATGCCAGGATGCGGTCACCAGCCCTCTCAGGTCGATGACCCCATCCCCACATCCCATCCCAGCAGCTTCCCCTATCCGCCACCTGGGGACGCGCCACGTAGGGGTTCACCTCCCCTGCCGCCTGGACAACCAAACGGATGCGTGGAGACCTAACCCAGACCTAACCCAGACCTAACCCAGACCTAACCCAGACCTAACCCAGTCCTAACCCAGACCTAACCCAGTCCTAACCCAGACCTAACCCAGTCCTAACCCAGTCCTAACCCAGTCCTAACCCAGTCCTAACCCAGAAATACCCCAGACCTAACCCAGACCTAACCAAATGCAGTACTAACCCAGACCTAACCCAGAAATAACCCAGACCTAACCCAGTCCTAACCCAGTCCTAACCCAGACCTAACCCAGACCTAATCCAGTCCTAACCCAGACCTAACCCAGTCCTTTCCCAGACCTATCCCAGACCTAACCCAGTCCTAACCCAGTCCTAACCCAGACCTAACCCAGACGTAACCCAGACCTAACCCAGACCTAACCCAGACCTAACCCAGACCTAACCCAGTCCTAACCCAGACCTAACCCAGTCCTAACCCAGACCTAACCCAGTCCTAACCCAGACCTAACCCAGACCTAACCCAGTCCTAACCCAGACCTAACCCAGACCTAACCCAGTCCTAACCCAGTCCTAACCCAGACCTAACCCAGACCTAACCCAGACCTAACCCAGACCTAACCCAGACCTAACCCAGACCTAACCCAGTCATAACCCAGACCTAACCCAGTCCTAACCCAGTCCTAACCCAGACCTAACCCAGCCCTAACCCAGAAATACCCCAGACCTAACCCAGACCTAACCAAATGCAGTACTAACCCAGACCTAACCCAGAAATAACCCAGACCTAACCCAGTCCTAACCCAGTCCTAACCCAGTCCTAACCCAGACCTAACCCAGACCTAACCCAGACCTAATCCAGTCCTAACCCAGACCTAACCCAGTCCTAACCCAGACCTATCTCAGACCTAACCCAGTCCTAACCCAGTCCTAACCCAGACCTAACCCAGACCTAACCCAGACCTAACCCAGACCTAACCCAGACCTAACCCAGACCTAACCCAGACCTAACCCAGACCTAACCCAGACCTAACCCAGACCTAACCCAGTCCTAACCCAGTCCTAACCCAGACCTAACCCAGACCTAGCCCAGACCTAACCCAGAAATAACCCAGACCTAACCCAGACCTAACCCAGTCCTAACCCAGTCCTAACCCAGACCTAACCCAGACCTAACCCAGACCTAACCCAGACCTAACCAAATCCAGTACTAACCCAGACCTAACCCAGACCTAACCCAGACCTAACCGAGACCTAACCCAGACCTAACCCAGACCTAACCCAGACCTAACCCAGTCCTAACCCAGACCTAACCCAGTCCTAACCCAGTCCTAACCCAGACCTAACCCAGAAATACCCCAGACCTAACCCAGTCCTAACCCAGACCTAACCCAGACCTAACCCAGACCTAACCCAGTCCTAACCCAGACCTAACCCAGTCCTAACCCAGACCTAACCCAGACCTAACCCAGCCCTAACCCAGTCCTAACCCAGACCTAACCCAGACCTAACACAGACCTAACCCAGACCTAACCCAGACCTAACCCAGTCCTAACCCAGACCTAACCCAGTCCTAACCCAGTCCTAACCCAGTCCTAACCCAGACCTAACCCAGACCTAACCCAGTCCTAACCCAGTCCAAACCCAGGCCTAACCCAGGCCTAACCCAGAAATACCCCAGGCCTAACCCAGTCTTAACCCAGACCTAACCCAGACCTAACCCAGACCTAACCCAGTCCTAACCCAGTCCTAACCCAGTCCTAACCCAGTCCTAACCCAGTCCTAACCCAGACCTGACCCAGACTTAACCCAGACCTAACCCAGACCTAACCCAGACCTAACACAGACCTAACCCAGACCTAACCCAGACCTAACCCAGTCCTAACCCAGACCTAACCCAGTCCTAACCCAGTCCTAACCCAGTCCTAACCCAGACCTAACCCAGACCTAACCCAGTCCTAACCCAGTCCAAACCCAGGCCTAACCCAGGCCTAACCCAGACCTAACCCAGTCCTAACCCAGACCTAACCCAGACCTAACCCAGTCCTAACCCAGTCCTAACCCAGACCTAACCCAGACCTAACCCAGACCTAACCCAGACCTAACCCAGACCTAACCCAGACCTAACCCAGACCTAACCCAGTCATAACCCAGACCTAACCCAGTCCTAACCCAGTCCTAACCCAGTCCTAACCCAGTCCTAACCCAGAAATACCCCAGACCTAACCCAGACCTAACCAAATGCAGTACTAACCCAGACCTAACCCAGAAATAACCCAGACCTAACCCAGTCCTAACCCAGTCCTAACCCAGTCCTAACCCAGACCTAACCCAGACCTAACCCAGACCTAATCCAGTCCTAACCCAGACCTAACCCAGTCCTAACCCAGACCTATCTCAGACCTAACCCAGTCCTAACCCAGTCCTAACCCAGACCTAACCCAGACCTAACCCAGACCTAACCCAGACCTAACCCAGACCTAACCCAGACCTAACCCAGACCTAACCCAGACCTAACCCAGACCTAACCCAGACCTAACCCAGAAATAACCCAGACCTAACCCAGACCTAACCCAGTCCTAACCCAGTCCTAACCCAGACCTAACCCAGACCTAACCCAGACCTAACCCAGACCTAACCAAATCCAGTACTAACCCAGACCTAACCCAGACCTAACCCAGACCTAACCGAGACCTAACCCAGACCTAACCCAGACCTAACCCAGACCTAACCCAGTCCTAACCCAGACCTAACCCAGTCCTAACCCAGTCCTAACCCAGACCTAACCCAGAAATACCCCAGACCTAACCCAGTCCTAACCCAGACCTAACCCAGACCTAACCTAGACCTAACCCAGTCCTAACCCAGACCTAACCCAGTCCTAACCCAGACCTAACCCAGACCTAACCCAGCCCTAACCCAGTCCTAACCCAGACCTAACCCAGACCTAACACAGACCTAACCCAGACCTAACCCAGACCTAACCCAGTCCTAACCCAGACCTAACCCAGTCCTAACCCAGTCCTAACCCAGTCCTAACCCAGACCTAACCCAGACCTAACCCAGTCCTAACCCAGTCCAAACCCAGGCCTAACCCAGGCCTAACCCAGAAATACCCCAGGCCTAACCCAGTCTTAACCCAGACCTAACCCAGACCTAACCCAGACCTAACCCAGTCCTAACCCAGTCCTAACCCAGTCCTAACCCAGTCCTAACCCAGTCCTAACCCAGACCTGACCCAGACTTAACCCAGACCTAACCCAGACCTAACCCAGAATTAACCCAGACCTAACCCAGACCTAACCCCAGTCCTAACCCAGTCCTAACCCAGACCTAACCCAGACCTAACCCAGACCTAACCCAGACCTAACCAAATCCAGTAATAACCCAGACCTAACCCAGTCCTAACCCAGTCCTAACCCAGTCCTAACCCAGACCTAACCCAGACCTAACCCAGACCTAACCCAGTCCTAACCCAGTCCTAACCCAGATCTAACCCAGAAATACCCCAGACCTAACCCAGACCTAACCCAGACCTAACCCAGACCTAACCCAGACCTAACCCATTCCTAACCCAGACCTAACCCAGACCTAACCCAGACCTAACCCAGTCCTAACCCAGTCCTAACCCAGACCTAACCCAGACCTAACCCAGACCTAACCCAGTCCTAACCCAGTCCTAACCCAGACCTAACCCAGACCTAACCCAGACCTAACCCAGTCCTAACCCAGTCCTAACCCAGACCTAACCCAGTCCTAACCCAGTCCTAACCCAGTCCTAACTCAGTCTTAAACCAGTCCTAGCTCAGACCTAACCGAGACGTAACCCAGACCTTATCCAATTCAGTCCTAACACAGTCCATATTCATTTTTTTTTTTTTTTTTTTTTTTTTTTTAGATACCGAAGGAGATCCTTGGATAGGCACCCATGCCTCAGAAGAATATATGGGTAGTTTGAGAATCTGACTCACCATACCCCACAAGTGTCTCATCCGTCTTTACTCATTCAGACACCACTCATGCCAACAAGCATCCCGGGATGCAGGCGAAACTGCTCTCCGCATTACTTCACCTAACCAATTCTAAACTAGCCCTAACGCAGTTCCAATACAGTCATTACAAAATGGGCTAGGTCTGGGCCAGTGTAGCGGGGGTCTGGGGCGCGCAGACCCCAGTCAGCAAAACGAATTCAATATGATGCTGTTCAATTTAACATGATACCGCTATTACAAAGGGGGTTAGGTCTGGGCTAGTGTAGCGGGAGTCTGGGGGGCGCAGACCCCTGTCAGCAAAACGAATTCAATATGATGCTGCTCAATTTAATTTGATACCGCTATTACAGAATGGGTTAGGTCTGGGCTAGTGTAGCGGGGGTTTGGGGGGCGCAGCCCCCCATTCAGCAAAACGAATTATGTACGATGTGTTCAATTTAATATGATACCACTATTACAAAGTGGGTTAGGTCTGGGCTAGTGTAGCGGGGGTCTGGGGGGCGCAGACCCCTGTCAGCAAAACGAATTCAATATGATGCTGCTCAATTTAATTTGATACAGCTATTACAAAATGGGTTAGGTCTGGGCTAGTGTAGCGGGGGTTTGGGGGGCGCAGCCCCCCATTCAGCAAAACGAATTATGTACGATGCTGTTCAATTTAATATGATACCACTATTACAAAGTGGGTTAGGTCTGGGCTAGTGTAGCGGGGGTCTGGGGGGCGCAGACCCCAGTCAGCAAAACGAATTCAATATGATGCTGTTCAATTTAATTTGATACCGCTATTACAAAATGGGTTAGGTCTGGGCTAGTGTAGCGGGGGTTTGGGGGGCGCAGCCCCCCATTCAGCAAAACGAATTTAGTACGATGCTGTTCAATTTAATATGATACCGCTATTACAAAGTGGGTTAGGTCCGGGCTAGTGTTGCGGGGGTCTGGGGCGCGCAGACCCCAGTCAGCAAAACGAATTCAATATGATGCTGTTCAATTTAATATGATACCGCTATTACAAAGGGGGTTAGGTCTGGGCTAGTGTAGCGGGGGTCCGGGGGGCGCAGACCCCTGTCAGCAAAACGAATTTAGTACGATGCTGTTCAATTTAATTTGATACCGCTATTACAAAATGGGTTAGGTCTGGGCTAGTGTAGCGGGGGTTTGGGTGGCGCAGCCCCCCATTCAGCAAAACGAATTCAATATGATGCTGTTCAATTTAATTTGATACCGCTATTACAAAATGGGTTAGGTCTGGGCTAGTGTAGCGGGGGTTTGGGGGGCGCAGCCCCCCATTCAGCAAAACGAATTTAGTACGATGCTGTTCAATTTAATATGATACCGCTATTACAAAGTGGGTTAGGTCCGGGCTAGTGTTGCGGGGGTCTGGGGCGCGCAGACCCCAGTCAGCAAAACGAATTCAATATGATGCTGTTCAATTTAATATGATACCGCTATTACAAAGGGGGTTAGGTCTGGGCTAGTGTAGCGGGGGTTTGGGGGGCGCAGCCCCCCATTCAGCAAAACGAATTTAGTACGATGCTGTTCAATTTAATATGATACCGCTATTACAAAGTGGGTTAGGTCCGGGTTAGTGTTGCGGGGGTCTGGGGGGCGCAGCCCCCCATTCAGCAAAACGAATTCAATATGATGCCGTTCAACCCCTCGGGAATTTTTAATTTCTGTTTTATTCACCGTAATGCTCATGGAACGTACTTTCATATTCTTGTTTTTTGCTTCACGAAAATTTTTGTACACTAATTACTTTTTAATAGGAAAACGTGCAACGGCAAACTCCTTCCTAGAGTCACTGGGGTGGTGACATGACAAAATATGTTAAGATCAGCCGCCCCTATGCGTAAAGTATGTCGTTTTTCCATTTTTTCACCCCGGAGCGACACCAACATTGTGTTGCAATTTTAAACTGCGCGGTTAAACGGCGGGCCAAACAGTCGGTGGTTTATGCAACAGCAAGCATCAAACTAGTAGGAGAATACACGCCCGTGATAGTATAGGAGATTCCCACTGTCCCTATCTTTTTTTTTATCTCGAACATATATATACCGGCTTATCGTCAATAACTCGAAAACCAGCACGTTAAGGATAATTTTCGTCTATACGATTCTTATGCAGTTTTAGATTCTCTACACGGTCCAATGATCGTTTTATTTTTTCGTCGAATTTTGAGAATTTTTTTTTTTTTTTCTCGAAAACGAGCTCGACGACCTGCACTTTTGACGACGCCATCGTGTTCCCCGGATTTTTTCCTGCAAGATAGCGTGGCGATTTTTTGTCCTACGACGATTTTTGACGCCGGAGCGATGATTCGGAGCAGAGCGGACTTTTTTTTTTTTTTTTTTTTTTTGTCGTGGGGAAAATCTTCGAAAGACTCCCTCCCACCTCCTTGGGGAGAGGTGGGAGGGGTGTGTGGGATTCCCCGCGCCCGTACAACGACAGGCGCGGGACCTACCCACTAAAAACCCCACGGTGACCCTTCGGCACGCTTTGGGAGGATACCGGGAATCGCTCGAAGCATTCTTCCGGTATCCTCCCCGTGCCCGCGCTTTCGCGCCCATCCCCCGGGGGGACAATCGGTCCCCCCAGTAGACACACTGCCTCATAGCGGCGGGACGGGGCCACTCCGTCCCGCCGCTATCCGTCCCGGGGCCGCGCTTAGTGGCGGCTGCGAGCCCCAACTCGCAACCGCCCGCGACCCCGTTTCCACCCCTCGGCGGCCGGGCGTTCATGGCCGCACCAGACCGCCGAGGGTGCCTCCCCTTGCGTCGGACCGGTAGGGGGAGGCACTCCTACCCCCAACCGGTCCGACCCGGCGCCGCCTGGCGGGAGGAGGGTCCCCTCAGGACCCCCCTCCCAGCCTAGGTCATCCGCCACGCCGAGGCGGCCGCCCGCGACGCCTCGCGACCGGGCGACGACCTCGGGCCACCGCACGAGCGCGAGCTTCAGCGCGCCGCTGAAGCTCGCGCTCCCTCCCCGCGGCCTCCTTCTGCAACATTACGTTCTCGCAGAAGGAGGCCACGGCCCTCCACTTCTCCTCGCTGCCGAGCATGGCGCGCACCACGCCCGGCAGCGAGACATCCAGCCCGACGACGCCGACCAGGACACGGCGCTCCCCCTCCCACGCGGGGCATACCTCCAGGGTATGATCCGCCGTGTCCTGCTCAGCGTCGCAGTGGCAGCAACGCGCCGTCGGCTCCTTCCCTATCCGGCACAGGTATCTTCCGAAGCTGCCATGCCCGGAAAATACCTGTGCCATCCGGTAGGTGAGGCTGCCATGGCCTCTGTCCAGCCACTCCTTCAGGAGTGGCCGAACAGCCCCGACAGTCCGGTGCCCCGCGGTTGGCAGAGCCAGCCGCTCCTGCCACGCGAGCAACACGGACTGCCGGGCCTGGCGCTTCAAATCGCCCCAAGCAGGTTCCTGCCCGCCCGGGACCGCCCCCACCCCCGCGCGACGGTCGACGCGGTGCCGGTACATCACCGCGTGCGACCGCGCGAGCAGGTCCATGGGCGGCATCCCCGCTAGAACCGTCGCCGCCTCATGTGACATGGTCCGATACCCGCGGACGACCCTGAGCGCCATGCGCCTCTGCACCCGACGCAGCATAGTCATGCTGCGCCGGGAGGCAGCCAGGTCGTCCGCCCAGACGGGGGCCCCGTATAGGGCCACCGACTGGACCACTGCCACATAGAGGCGACGAACTCGGCCCGCCGGGCCCCCCAGGTTGGGCAGGATCCGGCCCAGAGCCGCAACCATCCTTTCCAACCGGGGGACCAGGCAGCGGAAATGCTTCTCGAAACGCCAGTGGCTATCGAGGATCAGCCCTAGATACCTGATCTGGGGCTTCACCTCGATGTCAGCCCCACCCACCCGAATCAGAGGGGGTGGCGGATCCTGCCGAGGTGAATGAAACGCAATCACCTCGGTCTTATGGACCGCCACCGTCATCCCCATCCCCCTGATCCGGTCGACGACGCGTTGCGATCCCTCCTCCGCGCGACGCATGGCCCTCCCCCAGTGCGCCCCGACGGCCAGCACCAGTGTGTCATCCGCATAACACACCGTGCTGACGCCGTCGGGGAGGCCGGCCCGCAACACCGAGTCGTACGCGATGTTCCACAGGAGTGGCCCGAGGACCGACCCCTGCGGAACACCGCAGTACACCTCCCTCCGCATATCACCATCCCGGCCCGGATACTCGATCCACCTGCCGCGGAGATAATCCCCGACGACCGCCCTGAGACAAGGGGGGACTCGATGATATTCGAGTCCCCTCCTTATCTCTTCCCAGGGGAGGGTGTTAAAGGCATTGGCAATATCCAAGGATATTGCCAATGCCACCCCTCCCCGGGAGACGGCCGCCTCCGAGAGGGCCCTCACACGACCTATCGCGTCGATAGTCGATCGGCCCCCCCGGAAACCGAACTGGCAGTCGGCCAGACCGGGATCACCCCGCGACAGGTGCTCGACGAGGCGGGCAGCAATCACACGCTCGAAGAGCTTGCCCACCTCGTCGAGGAGACAAATGGGCCGGTATGCGGAGGGAGACTCCGCGGGCCGACCCTCCTTCCGGAGGAGGACCATCCTCGCCACCTTCCAACTAGGGGGGAATCGCCCGTCCCTCAGGCAGCGGTCGAACAACCGCCTGAGGTCGGCCCCAAGGACGCCCTGGGTCAAGACCCAAACCCGGCCGGGCACACCATCCGGACCCGGGGCCGTGTTACGAACCCCGAGCCGTCTGATGGCCGCTGCCAGCTCTTCCTGCGTGACCCCCAGCTCGGCCGTCCACTCCACTGGGACAGCCGCCGCCGCCGGAGGACGCGGTCCCCTCTCCCCAATTGGGAAGAGTGTATTGACCACGTCCTCCAGCAGCCGGGGGTCAAGACCCTCGGTGACGGGGGGCGCCCACGGGCGGAGCTTATTCAGCACCACCTTATATGGGCGCCCCCATGGATCGTCATCAAGGGTCTGGAGGAGCTCCTTCCATGCCTGGGTCTTGGCCCGTTTGATGGCGACCTGCAGAGCAACCCGCGCCAAGCGGTATGCTCCATACAGGTCATCAGCTGCCCTCGCTCGCGCCACGCCGTCGCCTGTACGTTGACGACGGCGCGCGCGGGTGTACTGGCGTCGTGCGCGGACAGTCGCGACTCGCAACTCCGCGATCGCGTCCGACCACCAGTACACCGCCCGGCGAGGAGAAGCCCGCCCGACCCGAGGCATCGCCGCGTCGCAAATACCCGCGACCAATGCTCCGAGCCGGGCGACCTCCCCCTCTATGCTCGGCAACTCGGCCGCTCCCTGCGGCCAAGTTGCAGCGAGGGCAGCTGCCATCAGGGCGTCCTTGTCCAGGCGCCGAAGCGCCCAGCGGCGTGGTGGGGTGCCACGCAGGCGGCCGTGTCGGGATGCACTCGCGGCGGCAGAGACCTCCATCCGGATGTACCGGTGATCGGAGAGTGTCTCTGCCCCCGCGACCACGTGCCAACCCGACACCATGCGCACGGCGTTGGGGGTCGCGAATCCAACATCCACGATGGACCCCCCATATCGCCGCACGCAAGTGTGCTCCGACCCCCGGTTCAATACCCGGAGGTCGAGCCCCGCCGCCCAATCGCCCAGGATCCCGCCGCGAACGGAGGTCCTGGGGGATCCCCAAGCCACCGACTTGGCATTAAAATCCCCCAGGACCAGCACCGGCCGGGCCGCGTAGCGCTGCACGCATGCCGCGACCTCGGCCAAGTACAGCTCGAACGCAGCGTGACCGCTACGGGGCGAAATGTAGCACCCCACCACAGCGACTCCCCCCCAGTCCACGGCGACGAATCCCCGACCGCGCTCCAACAAGGAGAACGGTGGGGACCCGTCGCCCCCTCCCCATACCGTCGCCACCAAGCCGTCCGCGTCGCCCACCCAATGAGGGTGATCAGGGACGCGGTACGGCTCGGCGGCGACCGCCAGGCCAACCCCCCACTCCGCGAGGACTTGGGACATCAAGTCCTGTGCCGCGCGGCAGTGGTTGAGGTTGGCCTGGAGGAGGAGGCGGGGCGGCATTAATTAATGGCCGCGCCAGCCTCCTCCCGGCCGTCCGTCCCCGTAGCACCGTCCACCTCCATGAAGGACGATGCCACCGCCCTCGGCACCGGAGCCGGTGCAGCCCGCCTCTTCCTCTCCTTCCGGGAGGGGGGGGAGCACTTCTTGCTCCCCACCCTGTGATCGGCTGGCCTCCCCATGTCCGCACACAGCGGGCAGTGGGGGGCCGCCGAGCACTGGCTCGCACGGTGCTCTTTGGCACCGCAGCGGTAACACTGACCGCTGCGGTCCACCGGCGAGGTGCACCACTGCCTCACGTGCCCCAATTCGAGGCAGCGGTGACACTGGAGCGGGCGCGGCGCGAGGATTTCCACTCGCGCCGAAACCCACCCCACCAACACCCTCCCGGATTCCGCCACCTTACGGGCGGCGGAGAGGGGGCACCGGGCCCACACCGACCCGAGGCCGGAGGGCGACCTGCGGATCTCTCCGATCCGCAGGTCCTCCTCAGGACAGTCCCCCGCCCTCGCAAGGGCACGGGACACATCCTGTGCGCTGACCGAGTCGTCCAGGCCACAAACGCGCATCTCCGTGCGCTTCGTGGGCCGGGCGACTCGGACACCTCGCTCGCCCAGCTGCTCCCGGAGCCTCTGGGCGAGACGATCCGCCTTCGCGCCGCCTTCTGCACCGGGGATCTCCAGCAAGAGACCCCCGGTCACGGCCCTCTTCGCCCTCACGGAGGCGATGCCCAGCTCTTCCAGGGAGATATTCTCCCTGGCGAGCCGCATCGCCTCCGCGAGGGTCAGGTCGCCCCCCTGCGCAACGGTCAGCGTCACCGCTGCCGTTTTTGGGGGACGACCTGGTCGTGCCTTCCCGACCTTCGCGGCCTTTACCTTGGCCGCCGGCGTCGGAGGCGGAGGCTGCGGTTGCGAGGCCTTCCTCGCCGCCCGCTTCGCCTTCCGCCCCACAACCTCACTCCACGCCACCCCCCCTTGGGAGGGTGCTGTGGAGGACGCGACCACCGCGACCACGGGTACACCACCCCCCTTGGGGGTCGCGACCCGGGGCCCTGGTGCCGCAACTCTGGGCGGAGCCTTCACTCCGCCCTTCTTTGCCTTCCCCGACTGTACCGGAACAGGTCGGGGAGGCACCGCCTTCCTGCTGACCGCTCTTCCGTCGAGGAGCTCCTCCCGGAAGGCGGCCAGCTTGCCATCAATCATGTCCCCAATCCTCCTCAGAAGATCGTCTTCTGAGGAGGACGGGGACTTCTTCACGGGCGGAGTGCGGGTGGAGGGGCCCGCGGTGCCCCGCACCACTGCCGCCGCACTCCGCTTATTTACCACCGCCGAGGGACGCGGCGGTGGAGGAGGAGGGAGGATGGGAGGGAGGGCCGCGCTGTTCCACAGCGCCTCTGCCCTCCTCCTCCCCTGTCGCTCCTCCTCCAACAGGAGCTGCAGACGGGCGTTCCGCCCTCTGAGCTCCCGCGCCGCCTCCCTCATTTCCTCCGCCGCGGCCTTCAGGGCCTCCGCGCCACCGCTTTTCTGCCCCTTAAAGGCGCAGGCAGCGGCGACTTTCTCCACCCGCCTCAGGGACGAGGAGATCCTCTCCGATATCTCCTCGGTCACCTCGTCCCTGAGGCAACTCAGCCTCACCGACGGGCTCATCGCCCCGCCCACCTCGACGACGGCCTGCCCCGTCCTCTTCCTCTTAGAGCCTATGTGGCTCGTGCTGGAGGAGAAGGACGAGACCGACGCCGTCTCGTCGTCCTCCTCCACCCTCCACGAAGCCGGACCTGGCGCTGAGTGGGGCGCGAGCGCCGCCACCCTAACCCCAACCCCGTCTCCGTCCTCCCCAACCGACAAAACCCGCCCCATCCCCATTTTATTTTCTGTGTCCATAATAGTCCCACGAGATGGTCGGAAATAAAGGTCCACCCGGGCAGAGCCGCCTTACCCGGGTAAGCCTAATACTCCGGGGGTTCGGCAGGTTCCCCGGAGGTGGTCGCTTGGGATTGGGCCTTCTCCCCCAACCATGCATCCCATCGCCGCGCACCATAGCTTAGGATTGGAGGGCGATTTTATAGAGTCGCCATACTCGTGGCCCAGGCGGTTAAGCCAAGACCCCCGTTCCTCCTGCCGTCACGTACCATTCACAAAACCAATAGGGAATTGTGAATGGGTCGTTGTGACGACCAACAGGAGGCTTACGGTGTGTGTATGACTCGGGTACCCCGGGTTCGTTAAGCCCGTACTGCAGCTGAAAGGCTGGCAGCCCCTGAGGGAGAGCAGAGCGGACTTAGAAAGTTTCGCGCGTCGACCGCCGGACCGATCGCTCCAGGCTGTTTTTCGTCAATAACTCGAAAACGAGCACGGTAACGCTCGTTTTCGCCCGTACGATACTTGTACCGTTTACCGTTGGCTACCTGGTAGATGGTTTTTTTTTTTTTATCTCGAAGTTTGAGAGCTTTTTAACTTTTTTCTCAAAAACGAGCGCGTGAACGCCAATTTTCGTCTATACGATTCTTATGCAGTTTTAGATTCTCTACACGGTCCACTGATCGTTTTATTTTTTTGTCGAATTTTGAGAATTTTTTTTTTTTTTTCTCGAAAACGAGCTCGACGACCTGCACTTTTGACGACGCCATCGTGTTCCCCGGATTTTTTCCTGCAAGATAGGGTGGCGATTTTTTGTCCTACGACGATTTTTGACGCCGGAGCGATGATTCGGAGCAGAGCGGACTTAGAAAGTTTCGCGCGTCGACCGCCGGACCGATCGCTCCAGGCTGTTTTTCGTCAATAACTCGAAAACGAGCACGGTAACGCTCGTTTTCGCCCGTACGATACTTGTACCGTTTACCGTTGGCTACCTGGTAGATGGTTTTTTTTTTTTTTATCTCGAAGTTTGAGAGCTTTTTTAACTTTTTTCCACAAAAACGAGCACGTGAACGCCAATTTTCGTCTATACGATTCTTATGCAGTTTTCGATTCTCTACACGGTCCACTGATCGTTTTATTTTTTCGTCGAATTTTGAGAATTTTTTTTTTTTTTTCTCGAAAACGAGCTCGACGACCTGCACTTTTGACGACGCCATCGTGTTCCCCGGATTTTTTCCTGCAAGATAGGGTGGCGATTTTTTGTCCTACGACGATTTTTGACGCCGGAGCGATGATTCGGAGCAGAGCGGACTTAGAAACTTTCGCGCGTCGACCGCCGGACCGATCGCTCCAGGCTGTTTTTCGTCAATAACTCGAAAACGAGCACGGTAACGCTCGTTTTCGCCCGTACGATACTTGTACCGTTTTCCGTTGGCTACCTGGTAGACGGTTTTTTTTTTTTTATCTCGAAGTTTGAGAGCTTTTTTAATTTTTTCCACAAAAACGAGCACATGAACGCCAATTTTCGTCTATACGATTCTTATGCAGTTTTAGATTCTCTACACGGTCCACTGATCGTTTTATTTTTTCGTCGAATTTTGAGAATTTTTTTTTTTTTTTCTCGAAAACGAGCTCGACGACCTGCACTTTTGACGACGCCATCGTGTTCCCCGGATTTTTTCCTGCAAGATAGGGTGGCGACTTTTTGTCCTACGACGATTTTTGACGCCGGAGCGATGATTCGGAGCAGAGCGGACTTAGAAAGTTTCGCGCGTCGACCGCCGGACCGATCGCTCCAGGCTGTTTTTCGTCAATAACTCGAAAACGAGCACGGTAACGCTCGTTTTCGCCCGTACGATACTTGTACCGTTTACCGTTGGCTACCTGGTAGATGGTTTTTTTTTTTTTTATCTCGAAGTTTGAGAGCTTTTTTAACTTTTTTCTCAAAAACGAGCGCGTGAACGCCAATTTTCATCTATACGATTCTTATGCAGTTTTAGATTCTCTACACGGTCCACTGATCGTTTTATTTTTTTGTCGAATTTTGAGAATTTTTTTTTCTTTTTCTCGAAAACGAGCTCGACGACCTGCACTTTTGACGACGCCATCGTGTTCCCCGGAGTTTTTCCTGCAAGATAGCGTGTCGATTTTTTGTCCTAGCTCAATTATTAAGGAAGTTACG
>NW_027488375.1:70000-72500 GCF_051014445.1 Colletes latitarsis | reverse complement strand
GCGCGACTAACGACGATCAGCCGAGACGGCTGTAGTTTATCGCATCGATTTCATCGAGCAACCGGTGGACGCTGCCGCGTTCGTTCGTAAATGAATATTATACATACTCACGGATAGCCTGAGGCGAATGATCGCAAACGACGACGCGTCGATTTTGCGGCCATCGTTGCTCGCGCGACTAACGACGACCAGCCGAGAAGGCTGTAGTTTATCGCATCGATTTCATCGAGCAACCGATGGGCGCTGCCGCGTTCGTTCGTATATGAATATTATACATACTCACGGATAGCCAGAGGCGAATAATCGCAAACGACGACGCGTCGATTTTGCGGCCATCGTTGCTCGCGCGACTAACGACGACCAGCCGCAACGGCTGTAGTTTATCGCATCGATTTCATCGAGCAACCGATGGACGCTGCCGCGTTCGTTCGTAAATGAATAATATACATACTCATGGCTAACTTGAGGCGAATAATCGCAAACGACGACGCGTCGATTTTGCGGCCATCGTTGCTCGCGCGACTAACGACGACCAGCCGAAACGGCTGTAGTTTATCGCATCGATTTCATCGAGCAACCGATGGACGCTGCCGCGTTCGTTCGTAAATGAATAATATACATACTCATGGCTAACTTGAGGCGAATAATCGCAAACGACGACGCGTCGATTTTGCGGCCATCGTTGCTCGCGCGACTAACGACGACCAGCCGAAACGGCTGTAGTTTATCGCATCGATTTCATCGAGCAACCGATGGACGCTGCCGCGTTCGTTCGTAAATGAATAATATACATACTCATGGCTAACTTGAGGCGAATAATCGCAAACGACGACGCGTCGATTTTGCGGCCATCGTTGCTCGCGCGACTAACGACGACCAGCCGCAACGGCTGTAGTTTATCGCATCGATTTCATCGAGCAACCGATGGACGCTGCCGCGTTCGTTCGTAAATGAATAATATACATACTCATGGCTAACTTGAGGCGAATAATCGCAAACGACGACGCGTCGATTTTGCGGCCATCGTTGCTCGCGCGACTAACGACGACCAGCCGAAACGGCTGTAGTTTATCGCATCGATTTCATCGAGCAACCGATGGACGCTGCCGCGTTCGTTCGTAAATGAATAATATACATACTCATGGCTAACGTGAGGCGAATAATCGCAAACGACGACGCGTCGATTGTGCGGCCATCTGTTGCTCGCGCGACTAACGACGACCAGCCGAGAAGGCTGTAGTTTATCGCATCGATTTCATCGAGCAACCGATGGGCGCTGCCGCGTGCGTTCGCCCGATTGCGCGTGAAGTTACTGTTCGGAACCAAGAATATACGGGTGTATTATACCCGTTGGTCGCAGCCACGCGCAAAGGCTTTTGAATGTACTGTACGCCCGGCCGTCGAACGATGGTTTTCCGTCATTCAGGAAACAAAAAGAAACTTTTGTCGTCGATATGGCGCGTTCAATCCTCCGTCGATACGCTGGTCGGAGGTGCGAACATCGAATATTTTTAAAGCAAAGAACAAGGAGCATTTTTAAATACAAAGAGAAAAATTGTAAATTGTATATGATTACCCTGAACGGTGGATCACTTGGCTCGTGGGTCGATGAAGAACGCAGCTAATTGCGCGTCAACGTGTGAACTGCAGGACACATGAACATCGACATTTCGAACGCACATTGCGGTCCACGGATAAAATTCCTGGACCACGCCTGGCTGAGGGTCGTTCACTTGTCCTAAAACTGCTTGCGTTGTTCTCAGATTCCCTAACCCCGCCGTCGTTTACCTCTCCTTTCGGGGAGATGGCGAAGAACGTTTCGGAGCCGGGTCGATGAAGAGAAAGGTATCAACGTACGAGCGAGAATTTGGGTATTTCGTTGGCGTTTGTCGCTGGACGTACGAAAAAGAATAAATATTATATATTATTGGCAAGTTTGCGCACCCCTTGCGTGGTGAGGCAGAGATCAGTCTGGACTCGCGCGAGTGTTTTACGGCGTCGTGCGTCGTGTTGTCTGGAGTATCATCACGACCGCCCGTTAAAGCACCGCTCCTACGATTTCTGACTTTGACGGCACTAAAAACCACCGTGGGGCGCAAATCGCGTTTCGTACAAATCTAATGATTACCGGCGCTCCCGACGTTGCCCGAAGTTAATAATTTATGCAAAGGAAAGAGAAAATAAAGCGTATACTAGTTTTGGAGCATAACAAAAAGGACACTGGAAAGAAATTTGACCAAACACTGATAATTATGATATGTAATATATGCCCTACCACGTGAAATTTGTGGTATCCGTCGGTCGTCGTCTTCCTCTCTGTTCGTTCGTACAGCCCCAGGGAAAAATGATAATTTATCAAACGAATCGGACGATCATCCTCTATGGAGAGGCTCGAACGAACACGACGAGAAGCGCGATACGAACGGAACCCAAAAGAAGGGATATACTCTGAGAAGTTGGTCGCCCCATGTCTCTCTTTGTTACGAATATGTATATCGAT
>NW_027488375.1:62500-67500 GCF_051014445.1 Colletes latitarsis | reverse complement strand
TTATATTATTAAGATCCATCATGGCAACAACAGTATAGTAGAGTTGTGTAAAAAAAATATGTGTAAAAGCAATTTTTTAAACGTTTTTTTTAACCAAAAAGAAAAACGAGTCACACAAGTGCGAAACGATTATAAAATAAAATAACTTGAGCGATGTGAGAGAGAGACACACACCCATCGGGCGAAAGGGAATCCGGTTTCTATTCCGGAACCCGGCAGCGGAACCGTATACCATTCGGGCCCTCGTAAGAGTAGTTCGTCGGGGTAACCCAAAATGACCTGGAGACGCCGTCGGGAGATCCGGGAAGAGTTTTCTTTTCTGTATAAGCGTTCGAGTTCCCTGGAAACCTCTAGCAGGGAGATAGGGTTTGGAACGCGAAGAGCACCGCAGTTGCGGCGGTGTCCGGATCTTCCCCTCGGACCTTGAAAATCCAGGAGAGGGCCACGTGGAGGTGTCGCGCCGGTTCGTACCCATATCCGCAGCAGGTCTCCAAGGTAAAGAGCCTCTAGTCGATAGATTAATGTAGGTAAGGGAAGTCGGCAAATTGGATCCGTAACTTCGGAATAAGGATTGGCTCTGAGGAGCGGGGCGTGTCGGGCTTGGTCGGGAAGCGAGTCTGGCTGACGTGCCGGGCCTGGGCGAGGTGAACGGCGTTGAACGGATTCGTTCGTTCTCGTCGGGATCCGAGCTCGGTCCCGTGCCTTGGCCTCCCGCGGATCTTCCTTGCTGCGAGGCTTTCGTTGGCGGCTTGCCGTCGTCGATCGTCCTCTTCGGCCGCCATTCAACACTCAGCTCAGAACTGGCACGGACTAGGGGAATCCGACTGTCTAATTAAAACAAAGCATTGCGATGGCCCCCAAGGGTGTTGACGCAATGTGATTTCTGCCCAGTGCTCTGAATGTCAACGTGAAGAAATTCAAAAAAGCGCGGGTAAACGGCGGGAGTAACTATGACTCTCTTAATAATGAAACTAATGGATTTCATTAAGATCTTTATAAAGTGAGTTTCCACTGGTATTCACGACGTGGTAAAGCTTTCAAGGCGTTAATTACAATCTGCTTCCTATTAGCATGGTTGGTCGCCAACAACTGGTGGAGCCAATCTGGCTGACTATCCCCTTTGGTCTCCAGGTGTGCTAAGTCTAAATTGAGCACCATGGCTGCTAGTGCTATTGGCTTGCCCACTAGTGCTTTCAATGAATTCAGCCCAGGAACTTTGAGATCCAATGATGTTAACATTCTTTTCTCCACTCGAGCGACAGCTGAGGGAGCGATGTAGGTGCCATCTCGGTTGATAATCCTAACCACTGTAGACCGTTGAGGTCCGGGATCTGAGTCTGGAGATCCTGAGGATTCTCGAGGAGGACAGCATGGCTCCGACTCTGCAGGAGGGCAACAGACTGCCACGGGTCTTGAGTATGAGATTATTGCAGGAGGTGGAGGTGGAATCGTCTCCTCCCTCACTTGCTTGAGACGGGTTTCCTCAATAGCTCGAACGGTTCCCGCTATCGCTTGAGAAGCGTGAGTAACCTGTGAGGCGAATTCTGACATTTGGGCCTGATGGGCTGATTTTTCGTGAATCAAAGATTTATGAGCGGTGGTCCTCAAAGGATCGGCGGATATTATATCCTCGTTCCATGTGCCAACCCATACCTCCTCGCGGTGGGGACCGGGCAACGTTGCGGGTCGGCAATCCAGCCGCCTCGCAACGGCCAACAGGGCTCTGGCTTCAAACCTCCGGGGGGTTGCCTTCCCGTCGGGGGTTCATTCAGTAGGCCCGATCGAAACGCGAAGTATGACCACTAGCCGGCGGGGGCCTCGGCCCGCCGGCCCTACTGATCCAGTAGATTCCCGCGACTCTTCCCCTTCTCCCGAACCCGCGCCCCAGCAGCGACCTCGGCGAACCCGCGTTGCCGTAAATGCGCCCCCTGCCAGACCACCAGACGGGGCTCGCGCTCTACGGTCACGCCCTCGTATTGAGCAGGCTCCGGTTCCCGAAGTGCCAATTCAACCTTCGGGGGCGGGAGCCTCCTCGGCTCAACAGTCCATTCAGCGCGCAGAACACCAGTGCCTTCATTGCCCCAGGTCCTTCCCAACCGCCATCGGACTCGGACAGCATATGCGTCACCAGCACCGAGAGGCCTACAACGAGGGGATCAACGTTGAGAGAACGAGACGAGCGTGGTGTGATGAGGAGCTCCTCCTTCTGGCTAGAGAAGAGGTTACCGCGGCACGCCGCGGTGTACGCTTCTTGAACCAGCACCTTTTGTCGATTGTCCCTAACAGGACACTCGACTCGATTAAAGGTGCGCGGAAGAGACCGGCGTATCGGCGGCTTGTAGCAAATTTGCTACAAGAGGTTGCCGAAGCCGATGAGTCATCATCCAGCGATGGCTATCTCTCCGCGGAGGAGGTTGCACAAGCTCCTCCCCGTATCACGCCACCCAGAAACAGAACGTCATTACCTAGGCCAGACGGTCAGTCACCCGTGGATATATTTGTGGATCCGGCTCCGCGATTGGCTATCCCTCCATTGATTGAGGTGGTAGCCAATATCCACGGGTGGAACTCAGACGAGTTAGTGCGACTGGCACGCGAACACCTGATGGGTAATGACGTTCTTGCCGGCGTCTCGCGTTGGCTCGAAGTTTCCTTCCCTTCGGGCCCTTCTCTCGGCGTTGATCAGGCTAGAACGACACCAATTAGACCGCGCTGGGTTAATCCTAACCGGAAACAGCGGCGGAGGCAAGAATATAGTCGCATCCAACGCATGTTCCGTAAGGACATGTCACGTGCGGCTAAGGAAATCTTGGACGGAGCTGAGAACGAGGTTCAGATCCCTGATGTGGCCACAATGGCAGCTTTCTGGGGTCCCCTCGTATCTCAGCCTTCAACACCTGTCCGTCCTGGATTTCCCACCCCGCCTAGAGCGGAAGTTGCCTCCGTGTGGGCCGCAATTTCCATCGAGGAGGTATCGTCTATTACGATACCCCTCAATGCGGCCCCCGGTTTGGATGGTGTCTCTCCGCGTTTGTGGAGATCGGTGCCACCCTCGTTGCGAGCCCTCTTGTACAACATCGTGCTAAGTGTTGGTCGTTGGCCCCCGTCGGTTCTCGCTAGTAGAACCGTTTTCATTCCGAAGGGGGTCGACGGACCGACGGCCGCGGATTTCCGACCTATTTCTATCGTGTCAGTTGTCGTTAGACAACTGCACCGCATCCTAGCCCAGCGATTACGCCAGCTGGGACTCGTCGATTTAAAGCAGCGATGCTTTGACGACGGGTGTGCCGAGAACGTTGCTGTCCTGGCGACCATCATTCAGGACGCGCGGAGGAAGTTGAGAGAGGTTCATATTGCCTCTCTCGACGTGGCAAAAGCGTTTGATAGCGTTAGCCACTCCGCGATCAGTGACGTTCTCGAGCGCCTAGGATTGCCGGTCGGATTCCGACGGTACGTTCGGGATGTATACCAACACGGTGTGACGACCTTTGAGTCTCGTGGTCAGCGTTCGGAGTTCTTCCAATTAGGAAGAGGGGTTCGTCAGGGAGACCCACTGTCGCCAGTACTCTTCTGTCTCGCGATAGATAGAGTGCTGGCGTCTATTCCACCGGGTGTGGGATATGTGGTCGGAGAGCAACGCGTCGCGAGCATTGCTTTTGCAGACGATGTGCTGCTCTTTGCGACCACTAAGTGGGGCCTCCAGACCATCCTAGACCGTGTAGAGTCGGCAGCAAGGGAGTATGGCTTGGCTCTCAATGAGCGGAAAAGTTCGGTCCTGTCTATTGTGCCCTCAGGCAAAGAAAAGAAGGTGAAGATCATCTCCACTCCGACCTTTAGGTTGCATAGTGGTGCCTTCCTCCCTCAGATATCGTCTGTCGGTGCCTGGCGATATTTGGGGGTTGATTTTTGTCCTGAGGGTACTAAGTGTGTTCGCCACGAACTTAGAGCACACTTAGACAGGATCACGAGAGCTCCATTGAAGCCTCAACAGCGCCTTAAAATCTTGCGCTGCTTCCTGCTGCCGAGAATATTCCACTCCACGGTCTTGGGAAAAACGAACCTTGGTGCCCTCCGAAGGCTTGACCGCGAGACCCGAAGTGCTGTTCGAAGGTGGCTCAGGCTACCTCCCGATGTGGCGGTGGGTTACTTCCACGCGTCAGTCCGCGACGGCGGCTTGGGCATTCCCGCAATGTCCACCACAATTCCAGGACTCATGTACCAACGGTACATGAGTTTGAGCCAATCATCCTCGATAGCGGTACGTGCATGTGTAGACCTACCGTGGGTGCAAGAGCGCTTACGGTGGGCTAGAGCCGTACTTTACCGGGGGGGCGAAGACCTTTCCTCCCGGTATAGGAGGATGCAGTGGTGGGCGCGTCGGCTCCACTCTTCCACCGATGGGTGGGAATTGCGGGAGTGCCCAAGAACAGCCGGTTTGTCAACACATTGGGTCGATGCCGGATCTCACGCTGTGCCCGCTAGGGATTTCGTACAATATGTACATGTGCAGGTCAACAGCCTTCCTTCGTTAGTACGGACTACGAGGGGTATCAGGCGGGCCCAGCGTGACATCCGGTGTCGTGCCCATTGTGGCGTCGCGGAGACTTCCTCTCACATCATCCAGTCATGCCACAGAACACACGGTGGCAGAATCCAACGGCATAATGCCGTTGCGAGGACTCTCGCGTCTGGATTGCGAGACCATGGCTGGATGGTGTTGGAGGAACCTTCTTTTAACACCGATGAAGGGCGTAGGAAACCGGACCTGGTGGCCGTCAAGGCACAACAAGTGTGCATCATCGACGCTCAGATCGTGAGTGGCTCCGTCCCCCTCGACGAGTCGCACGATAGGAAGGTTAGCTATTATGCTAACAACCAAAGCCTGAGGGCTGCGATCCGGCAGCGAGTCAATGCCGAGGATTCGCATCTAACCTTCCTATCGTGTACCTTGTCGTGGCGCGGAGTATGGTGTGCGAAGGCCGCGGATGGACTGTTGGGGC
>NW_027488375.1:45000-57500 GCF_051014445.1 Colletes latitarsis | reverse complement strand
CCTAACCCAGACCTAACCAAATGCAGTACTAACCCAGACCTAACCCAGAAATAACCCAGACCTAACCCAGTCCTAACCCAGTCCTAACCCAGACCTAACCCAGACCTAATCCAGTCCTAACCCAGACCTAACCCAGTCCTAACCCAGACCTATCCCAGACCTAACCCAGTCCTAACCCAGTCCTAACCCAGACCTAACCCAGACCTAACCCAGACGTAACCCAGACCTAACCCAGACCTAACCCAGACCTAACCCAGACCTAACCCAGTCCTAACCCAGACCTAACCCAGTCCTAACCCAGACCTAACCCAGTCCTAACCCAGACCTAACCCAGACCTAACCCAGTCCTAACCCAGTCCTAACCCAGACCTAACCCAGACCTAACCGAGACCTAACCCAGACCTAACCCAGACCTAACCCAGACCTAACCCAGACCTAACCCAGTCCTAACCCAGACCTAACCCAGTCCTAACCCAGTCCTAACCCAGTCCTAACCCAGTCCTAACCCAGAAATACCCCAGACCTAACCCAGACCTAACCAAATGCAGTACTAACCCAGACCTAACCCAGAAATAACCCAGACCTAACCCAGTCCTAACCCAGTCCTAACCCAGTCCTAACCCAGACCTAACCCAGACCTAACCCAGACCTAATCCAGTCCTAACCCAGACCTAACCCAGTCCTAACCCAGACCTATCTCAGACCTAACCCAGACCTAACCCAGTCCTAACCCAGACCTAACCCAGAAATACCCCAGACCTAACCCAGTCCTAACCCAGACCTAACCCAGACCTAACCCAGACCTAACCCAGTCCTAACCCAGACCTAACCCAGTCCTAACCCAGACCTAACCCAGACCTAACCCAGCCCTAACCCAGTCCTAACCCAGACCTAACCCAGACCTAACACAGACCTAACCCAGACCTAACCCAGACCTAACCCAGTCCTAACCCAGACCTAACCCAGTCCTAACCCAGTCCTAACCCAGTCCTAACCCAGACCTAACCCAGACCTAACCCAGTCCTAACCCAGTCCAAACCCAGGCCTAACCCAGGCCTAACCCAGAAATACCCCAGGCCTAACCCAGTCTTAACCCAGACCTAACCCAGACCTAACCCAGACCTAACCCAGTCCTAACCCAGTCCTAACCCAGTCCTAACCCAGTCCTAACCCAGTCCTAACCCAGACCTGACCCAGACTTAACCCAGACCTAACCCAGACCTAACCCAGAATTAACCCAGACCTAACGCAGACCTAACCCCAGTCCTAACCCAGTCCTAACCCAGACCTAACCCAGACCTAACCCAGACCTAACCCAGACCTAACCAAATCCAGTACTAACCCAGACCTAACCCAGTCCTAACCCAGTCCTAACCCAGTCCTAACCCAGACCTAACCCAGACCTAACCCAGACCTAACCCAGTCCTAACCCAGTCCTAACCCAGATCTAACCCAGAAATACCCCAGACCTAACCCAGACCTAACCCAGACCTAACCCAGACCTAACCCAGACCTAACCCATTCCTAACCCAGACCTAACCCAGACCTAACCCAGACCTAACCCAGTCCTAACCCAGTCCTAACCCAGACCTAACCCAGACCTAACCCAGACCTAACCCAGTCCTAACCCAGTCCTAACCCAGACCTAACCCAGACCTAACCCAGACCTAACCCAGTCCTAACCCAGTCCTAACCCAGACCTAACCCAGTCCTAACCCAGTCCTAACCCAGTCCTAACCCAGTCTTAAACCAGTCCTAACTCAGACCTAACCGAGACGTAACCCAGACCTTATCCAATTCAGTCCTAACACAGTCCATATTCATTTTTTTTTTTTTTTTTTTTTTTTTTTAGATACCGAAGGAGATCCTTGGATAGGCACCCATGCCTCAGAAGAATATATGGGTAGTTTGAGAATCTGACTCACCATACCCCACAAGTGTCTCATCCGTCTTTACTCATTCAGACACCACTCATGCCAACAAGCATCCCGGGATGCAGGCGAAACTGCTCTCCGCATTACTTCACCTAACCAATTCTAAACTAGCCCTAACGCAGTTCCAATACAGTCATTACAAAATGGGCTAGGTCTGGGCCAGTGTAGCGGGGGTCTGGGGCGCGCAGACCCCAGTCAGCAAAACGAATTCAATATGATGCTGTTCAATTTAACATGATACCGCTATTACAAAGGGGGTTAGGTCTGGGCTAGTGTAGCGGGAGTCTGGGGGGCGCAGACCCCTGTCAGCAAAACGAATTCAATATGATGCTGCTCAATTTAATTTGATACCGCTATTACAGAATGGGTTAGGTCTGGGCTAGTGTAGCGGGGGTTTGGGGGGCGCAGCCCCCCATTCAGCAAAACGAATTATGTACGATGTGTTCAATTTAATATGATACCACTATTACAAAGTGGGTTAGGTCTGGGCTAGTGTAGCGGGGGTCTGGGGGGCGCAGACCCCTGTCAGCAAAACGAATTCAATATGATGCTGCTCAATTTAATTTGATACAGCTATTACAAAATGGGTTAGGTCTGGGCTAGTGTAGCGGGGGTTTGGGGGGCGCAGCCCCCCATTCAGCAAAACGAATTATGTACGATGCTGTTCAATTTAATATGATACCACTATTACAAAGTGGGTTAGGTCTGGGCTAGTGTAGCGGGGGTCTGGGGGGCGCAGACCCCAGTCAGCAAAACAAATTCAATATGATGCTGTTCAATTTAATTTGATACCGCTATTACAAAATGGGTTAGGTCTGGGCTAGTGTAGCGGGGGTTTGGGGGGCGCAGCCCCCCATTCAGCAAAACGAATTTAGTACGATGCTGTTCAATTTAATATGATACCGCTATTACAAAGTGGGTTAGGTCCGGGCTAGTGTTGCGGGGGTCTGGGGCGCGCAGACCCCAGTCAGCAAAACGAATTCAATATGATGCTGTTCAATTTAATATGATACCGCTATTACAAAGGGGGTTAGGTCTGGGCTAGTGTAGCGGGGGTCCGGGGGGCGCAGACCCCTGTCAGCAAAACGAATTTAGTACGATGCTGTTCAATTTAATTTGATACCGCTATTACAAAATGGGTTAGGTCTGGGCTAGTGTAGCGGGGGTTTGGGTGGCGCAGCCCCCCATTCAGCAAAACGAATTCAATATGATGCTGTTCAATTTAATTTGATACCGCTATTACAAAATGGGTTAGGTCTGGGCTAGTGTAGCGGGGGTTTGGGGGGCGCAGCCCCCCATTCAGCAAAACGAATTTAGTACGATGCTGTTCAATTTAATATGATACCGCTATTACAAAGTGGGTTAGGTCCGGGCTAGTGTTGCGGGGGTCTGGGGCGCGCAGACCCCAGTCAGCAAAACGAATTCAATATGATGCTGTTCAATTTAATATGATACCGCTATTACAAAGGGGGTTAGGTCTGGGCTAGTGTAGCGGGGGTTTGGGGGGCGCAGCCCCCCATTCAGCAAAACGAATTTAGTACGATGCTGTTCAATTTAATATGATACCGCTATTACAAAGTGGGTTAGGTCCGGGTTAGTGTTGCGGGGGTCTGGGGGGCGCAGCCCCCCATTCAGCAAAACGAATTCAATATGATGCCGTTCAACCCCTCGGGAATTTTTAATTTCTGTTTTATTCACCGTAATGCTCATGGAACGTACTTTCATATTCTTGTTTTTTGCTTCACGAAAATTTTTGTACACTAATTACTTTTTAATAGGAAAACGTGCAACGGCAAACTCCTTCCTAGAGTCACTGGGGTGGTGACATGACAAAATATGTTAAGATCAGCCGCCCCTATGCGTAAAGTATGTCGTTTTTCCATTTTTTCACCCCGGAGCGACACCAACATTGTGTTGCAATTTTAAACTGCGCGGTTAAACGGCGGGCCAAACAGTCGGTGGTTTATGCAACAGCAAGCATCAAACTAGTAGGAGAATACACGCCCGTGATAGTATAGGAGATTCCCACTGTCCCTATCTTTTTTTTTATCTCGAACATATATATACCGGCTTATCGTCAATAACTCGAAAACCAGCACGTTAAGGATAATTTTCGTCTATACGATTCTTATGCAGTTTTAGATTCTCTACACGGTCCAATGATCGTTTTATTTTTTCGTCGAATTTTGAGAATTTTTTTTTTTTTTTCTCGAAAACGAGCTCGACGACCTGCACTTTTGACGACGCCATCGTGTTCCCCGGATTTTTTCCTGCAAGATAGCGTGGCGATTTTTTGTCCTACGACGATTTTTGACGCCGGAGCGATGATTCGGAGCAGAGCGGACTTAGAAACTTTCGCGCGTCGACCGCCGGACCGATCGCTCCAGGCTGTTTTTCGTAAATAACTCGAAAACGAGCACGGTAACGCTCGTTTTCGCCCGTACGATACTTGTACCGTTTTCCGTTGGCTACCTGGTAGACGGTTTTTTTTTTTTTTATCTCGAAGTTTGAGAGCTTTTTTAATTTTTTCCACAAAAACAAGCACGTGAACGCCAATTTTCGTCTATACGATTCTTATGCAGTTTTAGATTCTCTACACGGTCCACTGATCGTTTTATTTTTTTGTCGAATTTTGAGAATTTTTTTTTTTTTTTCTCGAAAACGAGCTCGACGACCTGCACTTTTGACGACGCCATCGTGTTCCCCGGATTTTTTCCTGCAAGATAGGGTGGCGATTTTTTGTCCTACGACGATTTTTGACGCCGGAGCGGTGTTTCGGAGCAGAGCGGACTTAGAAAGTTTCGCGCGTCGACCGCCGGACCGATCGCTCCAGGCTGTTTTTCGTAAATAACTCGAAAACGAGCACGGTAACGCTCGTTTTCGCCCGTACGATACTTGTACCGTTTTCCGTTGGCTACCTGGTAGACGGTTTTTTTTTTTTTTATCTCGAAGTTTGAGAGCTTTTTTAATTTTTTCCACAAAAACAAGCACGTGAACGCCAATTTTCGTCTATACGATTCTTATGCAGTTTTAGATTCTCTACACGGTCCACTGATCGTTTTATTTTTTTGTCGAATTTTGAGAATTTTTTTTTTTTTTTCTCGAAAACGAGCTCGACGACCTGCACTTTTGACGACGCCATCGTGTTCCCCGGATTTTTTCCTGCAAGATAGGGTGGCGATTTTTTGTCCTACGACGATTTTTGACGCCGGAGCGGTGTTTCGGAGCAGAGCGGACTTTTTTTTTTTTTTTTTTTTTTTTTTTTTTTTTTGTCGTGGGGAAAATCTTCGAAAGACTCCCTCCCACCTCCTTGGGGAGAGGTGGGAGGGGTGTGTGGGATTCCCCGCGCCCGTACAACGACTGGCGCGGGACCTACCCACTAAAAACCCCACGGTGACCCTTCGGCACGCTTTGGGAGGATACCGGGAATCGCTCGAAGCATTCTTCCGGTATCCTCCCCGTGCCCGCGCTTTCGCGCCCATCCCCCGGGGGGACAATCGGTCCCCCCAGTAGACACACTGCCTCATAGCGGCGGGACGGGGCCACTCCATCCCGCCGCTATCCGTCCCGGGGCCGCGTTTAGTGGCGGCTGCGAGCCCCAACTCGCAACCGCCCGCGACCCCGTTTCCACCCCTCGGCGGCCGGGCGTTCATGGCCGCACCAGACCGCCGAGGGTGCCTCCCCTTGCGTCGGACCGGTAGGGGGAGGCACTCCTACCCCCAACCGGTCCGACCCGGCGCCGCCTGGCGGGAGGAGGGTCCCCTCAGGACCCCCCTCCCAGCCTAGGTCATCCGCCACGCCGAGGCGGCCGCCCGCGACGCCTCGCGACCGGGCGACGACCTCGGGCCACCGCCCGAGCGCGAGCTTCAGCGCGCCGCTGAAGCTCGCGCTCCCTCCCCGCGGCCTCCTTCTGCAACATTACGTTCTCGCAGAAGGAGGCCACGGCCCTCCACTTCTCCTCGCTGCCGAGCATGGCGCGCACCACGCCCGGCAGCGAGACATCCCGCCCGACGACGCCGACCAGGACACGGCGCTCCCCCTCCCACGCGGGGCATACCTCCAGGGTATGATCCGCCGTGTCCTGCTCAGCGTCGCAGTGGCAGCAACGCGCCGTCGGCTCCTTCCCTATCCGGCACAGGTATCTTCCGAAGCTGCCATGCCCGGAAAACACCTGTGCCATCCGGTAGGTGAGGCTGCCATGGCCTCTGTCCAGCCACTCCTTCAGGAGTGGCCGAACCGCCCCGACAGTCCGGTGCCCCGCGGTTGGCAGAGCCAGCCGCTCCTGCCACGCGAGCAACACGGACTGCCGGGCCTGGCGCTTCAAATCCCCCCAAGCAGGTTCCTGCCCGCCCGGGACCGCCCCCACCCCCGCGCGACGGTCGACGCGGTGCCGGTACATCACCGCGTGCGACCGCGCGAGCAGGTCCATGGGCGGCATCCCCGCTAGAACCGTCGCCGCCCCATGTGACATGGTCCGATACCCGCGGACGACTCTGAGCGCCATGCGCCTCTGCACCCGACGCAGCATAGTCATGCTGCGCCGGGAGGCAGCCAGGTCGTCCGCCCAGACTGGGGCCCCGTATAGGGCCACCGACTGGACCATTGCCACATAGAGGCGACGAACTCGGCCCGCCGGGCCCCCCAGGTTGGGCAGGATCCGGCCCAGAGCCGCAACCATCCTTTCCAACCGGGGGACCAGGCAGCGGAAATGCTCCTCGAAACGCCAGTGGCTATCGAGGATCAGCCCTAGATACCTGATCCGCGGCTTCACCTCGATGTCAGCCCCACCCACCCGGATCAGAGGGGGTGGCGGATCCTGCCGAGGTGAATGAAACGCAATCACCTCGGTCTTATGGACCGCCACCGTCATCCCCATCCCCCTGATCCGGTCGACGACGCGTTGCGACCCCTCCTCCGCGCGACGCATAGCCCTCCCCCAGTGCGCCCCGACGGCCAGCACCAGTGTGTCATCCGCATAACACACCGTGCTGACGCCGTCGGGGAGGCCGGCCCGCAACACCGAGTCGTACGCGATGTTCCACAGGAGTGGCCCGAGGACCGACCCCTGCGGAACACCGCAGTACACCTCCCTCCGCATATCACCATCCCGGCCCGGATACTCGATCCACCTGCCGCGGAGATAATCCCCGACGACCGCCCTGAGACAAGGGGGGACCCGATGATATTCGAGTCCCCTCCTTATCTCTTCCCAGGGGAGGGTGTTAAAGGCATTGGCAATATCCAAGGATATTGCCAATGCCACCCCTCCCCGGGAGACGGCCGCCCCCGAGAGGGCCCTCACACGACCTATCGCGTCGATAGTCGATCGGCCCCCCCGGAAACCGAACTGGCAGTCGGCCAGACCGGGATCACCCCGCGACAGGTGCTCGACGAGGCGGGCAGCAATCACTCGCTCGAAGAGCTTGCCCACCTCGTCGAGGAGACAAATGGGCCGGTATGCGGAGGGAGACTCCGCGGGCCGACCCTCCTTCCGGAGGAGGACCATCCTCGCCACCTTCCAACTGGGGGGGAATCGCCCGTCCCTCAGGCAGCGGTCGAACAACCGCCTGAGGTCGGCCCCAAGGACGCCCTGGGTCAAGACCCAAACCCGGCCGGGCACACCATCCGGACCCGGGGCCGTGTTACGAACCCCGAGCCGTCTGATGGCCGCTGCCAGCTCCTCCTGCGTGACCCCCAGCTCGGCCGTCCACTCCACTGGGACAGCCGCCGCCGCCGGAGGACGCGGTCCCCTCTCCCCAATTGGGAAGAGTGTATTGACCACGTCCTCCAGCAGCCGGGGGTCAAGACCCTCGGTGACGGGGGGCGCCCACGGGCGGAGCTTGTTCAGCACCACCTTATATGGGCGCCCCCATGGATCGTCATCAAGGGTCTGGAGGAGCTCCTTCCATGCCCGGGTCTTGGCCCGTTTGATGGCGACCTGCAGAGCAACCCGCGCCACGCGGTATGCTCCATACAGGTCATCAGCTGCCCTCGCTCGCGCCACGCCGTCGCCTGTACGTTGACGACGGCGCGCGCGGGTGTACTGGCGTCGGGCGCGGACAGTCGCGACTCGCAACTCCGCGATCGCGTCCGACCACCAGTACACCGCCCGGCGAGGAGAAGCCCGCCCGACCCGAGGCATCGCCGCGTCGCAAATACCCGCGACCAATGCTCCGAGCCGGGCGACCTCCTCCTCTATGCTCGGCAACTCGGCCGCTCCCTGCGGCCAAGTTGCAGCGAGGGCAGCTGCCATCAGGGCGTCCTTGTCCAGGCGCCGAAGCGCCCAGCGGCGTGGTGGGGTGCCACGCAGGCGGCCGTGTCGGGATGCACTCGCGGCGGCAGAGACCTCCATCCGGATGTACCGGTGATCGGAGAGTGTCTCTGCCCCCGCGACCACGTGCCAACCCGACACCATGCGCACGGCGTTGGGGGTCGCGAATCCAACATCCACGATGGACCCCCCATATCGCCGCACGCATGTGTGCTCCGACCCCCGGTTCAATACCCGGAGGTATTGAACAATCGCCCAGGATCCCGCCGCGAACGGAGGCCCCGGGGGATCCCCAAGCCACCGACTTGGCATTAAAATCCCCCAGGACCAGCACCGGCCGGGCCGCGTAGCGCTGCACGCATGCCGCGACCTCGGCCAAGTACAGCTCGAACGCAGCGTGACCGCTACGGGGTGAAATGTAGCACCCCACCACAGCGACTCCCCCCCAGTCCACGGCGACGAATCCCCGACCGCGCTCCAACAAGGAGAACGGTGGGGACCCGTCGCCCCCTCCCCATACCGTCGCCACCAAGCCGTCCGCGTCGCCCACCCAATGAGGGTGATCAGGGACGCGGTACGGCTCGGCGGCGACCGCCAGGCCAACCCCCCACTCCGCGAGGACTTGGGACATCAAGTCCTGTGCCGCGCGGCAGTGGTTGAGGTTGGCCTGGAGGAGGAGGCGGGGCGGCATTAATTAATGGCCGCGCCAGCCTCCTCCCGGCCGTCCGTCCCCGTAGCACCGTCCACCTCCATGGAGGACGATGCCACCGCCCTCGGCACCGGAGCCGGTGCAGCCCGCCTCTTCCTCTCCTTCCGGGAGGGGGGGGAGCACTTCTTGCTCCCCACCCTGTGATCGGCTGGCCTCCCCATGTCCGCACACAGCGGGCAGTGGGGGGCCGCCGAGCACTGGCTCGCACGGTGCTCTTTGGCACCGCAGCGGTAACACTGACCGCTGCGGTCCACCAGCGAGGTGCACCCCTGCCTCACGTGCCCCAATTCGAGGCAGCGGTGACACTGGAGCGGGCGCGGCGCGAGGATTTCCACTCGCGCCGAAACCCACCCCACCAACACCCTCCCGGATTCCGCCACCTTACGGGCGGCGGAGAGGGGGCACCGGGCCCACACCGACCCGAGGCCGGAGGGCGACCTGCGGATCTCTCCGATCCGCAGGTCCTCCACAGGACAGTCCCCCGCCCTCGCAAGGGCACGGGACACATCCTGTGCGCTGACCGAGTCGTCCAGCCCACAAACGCGCATCTCCGTGCGCTTCGTGGGCCGGGCGACCCGGACACCTCGCTCGCCCAGCTGCTCCCGGAGCCTCTGGGCGAGACGATCCGCCTTCGCGCCGCCTTCTGCACCGGGGATCTCCAGCAAGAGACCCCCGGTCACGGCCCTCTTCGCCCTCACGGAGGCGATGCCCAGCTCTTCCAGGGAGATATTCTCCCTGGCGAGCCGCATCGCCTCCGCGAGGGTCAGGTCGCCCCCCTGCGCAACGGTCAGCGTCACCGCTGCCGTTTTTGGGGGACGACCTGGTCGTGCCTTCCCGACCTTCGCGGCCTTTACCTTGGCCGCCGGCGGCGGAGGCGGAGGCCGCGGTTGCGAGGCCTTCCTCGCCGCCCGCTTCGCCTTCCGCCCCACCACCTCACTCCACGCCACTCCCCCTTGGGAGGGTGCCGTGGAGGACGCGACCACCGCGACCACGGGTACACCACCCCCCTTGGGGGTCGCGACCCGGGGCCCTGGTGCCGCAACGCTGGGCGGAGCCTTCACTCCGCCCTTCTTTGCCTTCCCCGACTGTACCGGAACAGGTCGGGGAGGCACGGCCTTCCTGCTGACCGCTCTTCCGGCGAGGAGCTCCTCCCGGAAGGCGGCCAGCTTGCCATCAATCATGTCCCCAATCCTCCTCAGAAGATCGTCTTCTGAGGAGGACGGGGACTTCTTCACGGGCGGAGTGCGGGTGGAGGGGCCCGCGGTGCCCCGCACCACTGCCGCCGCACTCCGCTTATTTACCTCCGCCGAGGGACGCGGCGGTGGAGGAGGAGGGAGAATGGGAGGGAGGGCCGCGCTGTTCCACAGCGCCTCTGCCCTCCTCCTCCCCTGTCGCTCCTCCTCCAACAGGAGCTGCAGACGGGCGTTCCGCCCTCTCAGCTCCCGCGCCGCCTCCCTCATTTCCTCCGCCGCGGCCTTCAGGGCCGCCGCGCCACCGCTTTTCTGCCCCTTAAAGGCGCAGGCAGCGGCGACTTTCTCCACCCGCCTCAGGGACGAGGAGATCCTCTCCGATATCTCCTCGGTCACCTCGTCCCTGAGGCAACTCAGCCTCACCGACGGGCTCATCGCCCCGCCCACCTCGACGACGGCCTGCCCCGCCCTCTTCCTCTTAGAGCCTATGAGGCTCCTGGTGGAGGAGAAGGACGAGACTGACGCAGTCTCGTCGTCCTCCTCCACCTTCCACGAAGCCGGGCCAGGCGCTGGAGGCGGCGCGAGCGCCGTCACTCCAGTCCCAACACCGCCTTCGTCCTCCCCCTCTGACTTACCCCGTCCCATCCCCGTTTTAATAGTGAACTCCATAATATTCCCACGAGCAGGTCGGAAGAAAAGGTCCGCCCGGGCAGAGCCGCCTTACCCGGGTAAGCCTATATACTCCGGGGGTTCGGCAGGTTCCCCGGAGGTGGTCGCTTGGGATTGGGCCTTCTCCCCCAACCATGCATCCCATCGCCGCGCACCATAGCTTAGGATTGGAGGGCGATTTTATAGAGTCGCCATACTCGTGGCCCAGGCGGTTAAGCCAAGACCCCCGTTCCTCCTGCCGTCACGTACCATTCACAAAACCAATAGGGAATTGTGAATGGGTCGTTGTGACGACCAACAGGAGGCTTACGGTGTGTGTATGACTCGGGTACCCCGGGTTCGTTAAGCCCGTACTGCAGCTGAAAGGCTGGCAGCCCCTGAGGGGGAGCAGAGCGAACTTAGAAACTTTCGCGCGTCGACCGCCGGACCGATCGCTCCAGGCTGTTTTTCGTCAATAACTCGAAAACGAGCACGGTAACGCTCGTTTTCGCCCGTACGATACTTGTACCGTTTTCCGTTGGCTACCTGGTAGACGGTTTTTTTTTTTTTTATCTCGAAGTTTGAGAGCTTTTTTAATTTTTTCCACAAAAACGAGCACGTGAACGCCAATTTTGGTCTATACGATTCTTATGCAGTTTTAGATTCTCTACACGGTCCACTGATCGTTTTATTTTTTCGTCGAATTTTGAGAATTTTTTTTTTTTTTTCTCGAAAACGAGCTCGACGACCTGCACTTTTGACGACGCCATCGTGTTCCCCGGATTTTTTCCTGCAAGATAGGGTGGCGACTTTTTGTCCTACGACGATTTTTGACGCCGGAGCGATGATTCGGAGCAGAGCGGACTTAGAAAGTTTCGCGCGTCGACCGCCGGACCGATCGCTCCAGGCTGTTTTTCGTCAATAACTCGAAAACGAGCACGGTAACGCTCGTTTTCGCCCGTACGATACTTGTACCGTTTACCGTTGGCTACCTGGTAGATGGTTTTTTTTTTTTTTATCTCGAAGTTTGAGAGCTTTTTTAACTTTTTTCTCAAAAACGAGCGCGTGAACGCCAATTTTCATCTATACGATTCTTATGCAGTTTTAGATTCTCTACACGGTCCACTGATCGTTTTATTTTTTCGTCGAATTTTGAGAATTTTTCTTTTTTTTTCTCGAAAACGAGCTCGACGACCTGCACTTTTGACGACGCCATCGTGTTCCCCGGATTTTTTCCTGCAAGATAGCGTGTCGATTTTTTGTCCTAGCTCAATTATTAAGGAAGTTACGGTTTCTTGATTTTTCGGTATGTTCGAACTGGTCTTTTAGGCGGGCGCTCGGTCGCGCGGTGCTTTCGCATCGACCGACGTACCGATCGGCGGCGACGGTTTTTCGTCTATATCTCGAAAACTAGTACGCTAACACATATTTTGACCTATATGATATTTGTTCAGTGTAATTTTTTCTATCTGGTAGGCTGGTTTTTTTTTTTTTATCTCGAATTTTTTGAACGTTTTTGTTTTTTTCTCGAAAACTAGCGCGACGACCGATATTTTTAACTACGGTTTTGAATTCGTCTAATTTTTGCCTACAAGATAGCGTGTCGAGTTTTTGTCCTGCGACGATTTTGACCATTTTTTCATTTTTTTCTCGAAAACGAGCACGGCAATCTATATTTTTAACGACGGCATCGTGTTCCCCTGCTTTTTTCCTACAAGATAGCGTTTTTTTTTTTTGCCCTAGCTCAA
>NW_027488375.1:32500-40000 GCF_051014445.1 Colletes latitarsis | reverse complement strand
TAACTTGAGGCGAATAATCGCAAACGACGACGCGTCGATTTTGCGGCCATCGTTGCTCGCGCGACTAACGACGACCAGCCGCAACGGCTGTAGTTTATCGCATCGATTTCATCGAGCAACCGATGGACGCTGCCGCGTTCGTTCGTAAATGAATAATATACATACTCATGGCTAACTTGAGGCGAATAATCGCAAACGACGACGCGTCGATTTTGCGGCCATCGTTGCTCGCGCGACTAACGACGACCAGCCGAAACGGCTGTAGTTTATCGCATCGATTTCATCGAGCAACCGATGGACGCTGCCGCGTTCGTTCGTAAATGAATAATATACATACTCATGGCTAACGTGAGGCGAATAATCGCAAACGACGACGCGTCGATTGTGCGGCCATCTGTTGCTCGCGCGACTAACGACGACCAGCCGAGAAGGCTGTAGTTTATCGCATCGATTTCATCGAGCAACCGATGGGCGCTGCCGCGTGCGTTCGCCCGATTGCGCGTGAAGTTACTGTTCGGAACCAAGAATATACGGGTGTATTATACCCGTTGGTCGCAGCCACGCGCAAAGGCTTTTGAATGTACTGTACGCCCGGCCGTCGAACGATGGTTTTCCGTCATTCAGGAAACAAAAAGAAACTTTTGTCGTCGATATGGCGCGTTCAATCCTCCGTCGATACGCTGGTCGGAGGTGCGAACATCGAATATTTTTAAAGCAAAGAACAAGGAGCATTTTTAAATACAAAGAGAAAAATTGTAAATTGTATATGATTACCCTGAACGGTGGATCACTTGGCTCGTGGGTCGATGAAGAACGCAGCTAATTGCGCGTCAACGTGTGAACTGCAGGACACATGAACATCGACATTTCGAACGCACATTGCGGTCCACGGATAAAATTCCTGGACCACGCCTGGCTGAGGGTCGTTCACTTGTCCTAAAACTGCTTGCGTTGTTCTCAGATTCCCTAACCCCGCCGTCGTTTACCTCTCCTTTCGGGGAGATGGCGAAGAACGTTTCGGAGCCGGGTCGATGAAGAGAAAGGTATCAACGTACGAGCGAGAATTTGGGTATTTCGTTGGCGTTTGTCGCTGGACGTACGAAAAAGAATAAATATTATATATTATTGGCAAGTTTGCGCACCCCTTGCGTGGTGAGGCAGAGATCAGTCTTTTTTTTTTTTTTTTTTTTTTTTTTTTTTGTCGTGGGGAAAATCTTCGAAAGACTCCCTCCCACCTCCTTGGGGAGAGGTGGGAGGGGTGTGTGGGATTCCCCGCGCCCGTACAACGACAGGCGCGGGACCTACCCACTAAAAACCCCACGGTGACCCTTCGGCACGCTTTGGGAGGATACCGGGAATCGCTCGAAGCATTCTTCCGGTATCCTCCCCGTGCCCGCGCTTTCGCGCCCATCCCCCGGGGGGACCGGTCCCCCCAGTAGACACACTGCCTCATAGCGGCGGGACGGGGCCACTCCATCCCGCCGCTATCCGTCCCGGGGTCGCGTTTAGTGGCGGCTGCGAGCCCCAACTCGCAACCGCCCGCGACCCCGTTTCCACCCCTCGGCGGCCGGGCGTTCATGGCCGCACCAGACCGCCGAGGGTGCCTCCCCTTGCGTCGGACCGGTAGGGGGAGGCACTCCTACCCCCAACCGGTCCGACCCGGCGCCGCCTGGCGGGAGGAGGGTCCCCTCAGGACCCCCCTCCCAGCCTAGGTCATCCGCCACGCCGAGGCGGCCGCCCGCGACGCCTCGCGACCGGGCGACGACCTCGGGCCACCGCACGAGCGCGCGCTTCAGCACGCCGCTGAAGCTCGCGCTCCCTCCCCGCGGCCTCCTTCTGCAACATTACGTTCTCGCAGAAGGAGGCCACGGCCCTCCACTTCTCCTCGCTGCCGAGCATGGCGCGCACCACGCCCGGCAGCGAGACATCCCGCCCGACGACGCCGACCAGGACACGGCGCTCCCCCTCCCACGCGGGGCATACCTCCAGGGTATGATCCGCCGTGTCCTGCTCAGCGTCGCAGTGGCAGCAACGCGCCGTCGGCTCCTTCCCTATCCGGCACAGGTATCTTCCGAAGCTGCCATGCCCGGAAAATACCTGTGCCATCCGGTAGGTGAGGCTGCCATGGGCTCTGTCCAGCCACTCCTTCAGGAGTGGCCGAACAGCCCCGACAGTCCGGTGCCCCGCGGTTGGCAGAGCCAGCCGCTCCTGCCACGCGAGCAACACGGACTGCCGGGCCTGGCGCTTCAAATCGCCCCAAGCAGGTTCCTGCCCGCCCGGGACCGCCCCCACCCCCGCGCGACGGTCGACGCGGTGCCGGTACATCGCCGCGTGCGACCGCGCGAGCAGGTCCATGGGCGGCATCCCCGCTAGAACCGTCGCCGCCTCATGTGACATGGTCCGATACCCGCGGACGACCCTGAGCGCCATGCGCCTCTGCACCCGACGCAGCATAGTCATGCTGCGCCGGGAGGCAGCCAGGTCGCCCGCCCAGACGGGGGCCCCGTATAGGGCCACCGACTGGACCATTGCCACATAGAGGCGACGAACTCGGCCCGCCGGGCCCCCCAGGTTGGGCAGGATCCGGCCCAGAGCCGCAACCATCCTTTCCAACCGGGGGACCAGGTAGCGGAAATGCTTCTCGAAACGCCAGTGGCTATCGAGGATCAGCCCCAGATACCTGATCTGGGGCTTCACCTCGATGTCAGCCCCACCCACCCGAATCAGAGGGGGTGGCGGATCCTGCCGAGGTGAATGAAACGCAATCACCTCGGTCTTATGGACCGCCACCGTCATCCCCATCCCCCTGATCCGGTCGACGACGCGTTCCGACCCCTCCTCCGCGCGACGCATGGCCCTCCCCCAGTGCGCCCCGACGGCCAGCACCAGTGTGTCATCCGCATAACACACCGTGCTGACGCCGTCGGAGAGGCCGGCCCGCAACACCGAGTCGTACGCGATGTTCCACAGGAGTGGCCCGAGGACCGACCCCTGCGGAACACCGCAGTACACCTCCCTCCGCATATCACCATCCCGGCCCGGATACTCGATCCACCTGCCGCGGAGATAATCCCCGACGACCGCCCTGAGACAAGGGGGGACTCGATGATATTCGAGTCCCCTCCTTATCTCTTCCCAGGGGAGGGTGTTAAAAGCATTGGCAATATCCAAGGATATTGCCAATGCCACCCCTCCCCGGGAGACGGCCGCCTCCGAGAGGGCCCTCACACGACCTATCGCGTCGATAGTCGATCGGCCCCCCCGGAAACCGAACTGGCAGTCGGCCAGACCGGGATCACCCCGCGACAGGTGCTCGACGAGGCGGGCAGCAATCACACGCTCGAAGAGCTTGCCCACCTCGTCGAGGAGACAAATGGGCCGGTATGCGGAGGGAGACTCCGCGGGCCGACCCTCCTTCCGGAGGAGGACCATCCTGGCCACCTTCCAACTGGGGGGGAATCGCCCGTCCCTCAGGCAGCGGTCGAACAACCGCCTGAGGTCGGCCCCAAGGACGCCCTGGGTCAAGACCCAAACCCGGCCGGGCACACCATCCGGACCCGGGGCCGTGTTACGAACCCCGAGCCGTCTGATGGCCGCTGCCAGCTCCTCCTGCGTGACCCCCAGCTCGGCCGTCCACTCCACTGGGACAGCCGCCGCCGCCGGAGGACGCGGTCCCCTCTCCCCAATTGGGAAGAGTGTATTGACCACGTCCTCCAGCAGCCGGGGGTCAAGACCCTCGGTGACGGGGGGCGCCCACGGGCGGAGCTTATTCAGCACCACCTTATATGGGCGCCCCCATGGATCGTCATCAAGGGTCTGGAGGAGCTCCTTCCATGCCTGGGTCTTGGCCCGTTTGATGGCGACCTGCAGAGCAACCCGCGCCACGCGGTATGCTCCATACAGGTCATCAGCTGCCCTCGCTCGCGCCACGCCGTCGCCTGTACGTTGACGACGGCGCGCGCGGGTGTACTGGCGTCGGGCGCGGACAGTCGCGACTCGCAACTCCGCGATCGCGTCCGACCACCAGTACACCGCCCGGCGAGGAGAAGCCCGCCCGACCCGAGGCATCGCCGCGTCGCAAATACCCGCGACCATTGCTCCGAGCCGGGCGACCTCCTCCTCTATGCTCGGCAACTCGGCCGCTCCCTGCGGCCAAGTTGCAGCGAGGGCAGCTGCCATCAGGGCGTCCTTGTCCAGGCGCCGAAGCGCCCAGCGGCGTGGTGGGGTGCCACGCAGGCGGCCGTGTCGGGATGCACTCGCGGCGGCAGAGACCTCCATCCGGATGTACCGGTGATCGGAGAGTGTCTCTGCCCCCGCGACCACGTGCCAACCCGACACCATGCGCACGGCGTTGGGGGTCGCGAATCCAACATCCACGATGGACCCCCCATATCGCCGCACGCATGTGTTCTCCGACCCCCGGTTCAATACCCGGAGGTCGAGCCCCGCCGCCCAATCGCCCAGGATCCCGCCGCGAACGGAGGTCCTGGGGGATCCCCAAGCCACCGACTTGGCATTAAAATCCCCCAGGACCAGCACCGGCCGGGCCGCGTAGCGCTGCACGCATGCCGCGACCTCGGCCAAGTACAGCTCGAACGCAGCGTGACCGCTACGGGGCGAAATGTAGCACCCCACCACAGCGACTCCCCCCCAGTCCACGGCGACGAATCCCCGACCGCGCTCCAACAAGGAGAACGGTGGGGACCCGTCGCCCCCTCCCCATACCGTCGCCACCAAGCCGTCCGCGTCGCCCACCCAATGAGGGTGATCAGGGACGCGGTACGGCTCGGCGGCGACCGCCAGGCCAACCCCCCACTCCGCGAGGACTTGGGACATCAAGTCCTGTGCCGCGCGGCAGTGGTTGAGGTTGGCCTGGAGGAGGAGGCGGGGCGGCATTAATTAATGGCCGCGCCAGCCTCCTCCCGGCCGTCCGTCCCCGTAGCACCGTCCACCTCCATGGAGGACGATGCCACCGCCCTCGGCACCGGAGCCGGTGCAGCCCGCCTCTTCCTCTCCTTCCGGGAGGGGGGGGAGCACTTCTTGCTCCCCACCCTGTGATCGGCTGGCCTCCCCATGTCCGCACACAGCGGGCAGTGGGGGGCCGCCGAGCACTGGCTCGCACGGTGCTCTTTGGCACCGCAGCGGTAACACTGACCGCTGCGGTCCACCGGCGAGGTGCACCACTGCCTCACGTGCCCCAATTCGAGGCAGCGGTGACACTGGAGCGGGCGCGGCGCAAGGATTTCCACTCGCGCCGAAACCCACCCCACCAACACCCTCCCGGATTCCGCCACCTTACGGGCGGCGGAGAGGGGGCACCGAGCCCACACCGACCCGAGGCCGGAGGGCGACCTGCGGATCTCTCCGATCCGCAGGTCCTCCACAGGACAGTCCCCCGCCCTCGCAAGGGCACGGGACACATCCTGTGCGCTGACCGAGTCGTCCAGCCCACAAACGCGCATCTCCGTGCGCTTCGTGGGCCGGGCGACCCGGACACCTCGCTCGCCCAGCTGCTCCCGGAGCCTCTGGGCGAGACGATCCGCCTTCGCGCCGCCTTCTGCACCGGGGATCTCCAGCAAGAGACCCCCGGTCACGGCCCTCTTCGCCCTCACGGAGGCGATGCCCAGCTCTTCCAGGGAGATATTCTCCCTGGCGAGCCGCATCGCCTCCGCGAGGGTCAGGTCGCCCCCCTGCGCAACGGTCAGCGTCACCGCTGCCGTTTTTGGGGGACGACCTGGTCGTGCCTTCCCGACCTTCGCGGCCTTTACCTTGGCCGCCGGCGGCGGAGGCGGAGGCTGCGGTTGCGAGGCCTTCCTCGCCGCCCGCTTCGCCTTCCGCCCCACCACCTCACTCCACGCCACCCCCCCTTGGGAGGGTGCTGTGGAGGACGCGACCACCGCGACCACGGGTACACCACCCCCCTTGGGGGTCGCGACCCGGGGCCCTGGTGCCGCAACGCTGGGCGGAGCCTTCACTCCGCCCTTCTTTGCCTTCCCCGACTGTACCGGAACAGGTCGGGGAGGCACTGCCTTCCTGCTAACCGCTCTTCCGGCGAGGAGCTCCTCCCGGAAGGCGGCCAGCTTGCCATCAATCATGTCCCCAATCCTCCTCAGAAGATCGTCTTCTGAGGAGGACGGGGACTTCTTCACGGGCGGAGTGCGGGTGGAGGGGCCCGCGGTGCCCCGCACCACTGCCGCCGCACTCCGCTTATTTACTTCCGCCGAGGGACGCGGCGGTGGAGGAGGAGGGAGGATCGGAGGGAGGGCCGCGCTGTTCCACAGCGCCTCTGCCCTCCTCCTCCCCTGTCGCTCCTCCTCCAACAGGAGCTGCAGACGGGCGTTCCGCCCTCTGAGCTCCCGCGCCGCCTCCCTCATTTCCTCCGCCGCGGCCTTCAGGGCCTCCGCGCCACCGCTTTTCTGCCCCTTAAAGGCGCAGGCAGCGGCGACTTTCTCCACCCGCCTCAGGGACGAGGAGATCCTCTCCGATATCTCCTCGGTCACCTCGTCCCTGAGGCAACTCAGCCTCACCGACGGGCTCATCGCCCCGCCCACCTCGACGACGGCCTGCCCCGTCCTCTTCCTCTTAGAGCCTATGTGGCTCGTGCTGGAGGAGAAGGACGAGACCGACGCCGTCTCGTCGTCCTCCTCCACCCTCCACGAAGCCGGACCTGGCGCTGAGTGGGGCGCGAGCGCCGCCACCCTAACCCCAACCCCGTCTCCGTCCTCCCCAACCGACAAAACCCGCCCCATCCCCATTTTATTTTCAGTGTCCATAAAAATCCCACGAGATGGTCGGAAATAAAGGTCCACCCGGGCAGAGCCGCCTTACCCGGGTAAGCCTAATACTCCGGGGGTTCGGCAGGTTCCCCGGAGGTGGTCGCTTGGGATTGGGCCTTCTCCCCCAACCATGCATCCCATCGCCGCGCACCATAGCTTAGGATTGGAGGGCGATTTTATAGAGTCGCCATACTCGTGGCCCAGGCGGTTAAGCCAAGACCCCCGTTCCTCCTGCCGTCACGTACCATTCACAAAACCAATAGGGAATTGTGAATGGGTCGTTGTGACGACCAACAGGAGGCTTACGGTGTGTGTATGACTCGGGTACCCCGGGTTCGTTAAGCCCGTACTGCAGCTGAAAGGCTGGCAGCCCCTGAGGGGAGGCAGAGATCAGTCTGGACTCGCGCGAGTGTTTTACGGCGTCGTGCGTCGTGTTGTCTGGAGTATCATCACGACCGCCCGTTAAAGCACCGCTCCTACGATTTCTGACTTTGACGGCACTAAAAACCACCGTGGGGCGCAAATCGCGTTTCGTACAAATCTAATGATTACCGGCGCTCCCGACGTTGCCCGAAGTTAATAATTTATGCAAAGGAAAGAGAAAATAAAGCGTATACTAGTTTTGGAGCATAACAAAAAGGACACTGGAAAGAAATTTGACCAAACACTGATAATTATGATATGTAATATATGCCCTACCACGTGAAATTTGTGGTATCCGTCG
>NW_027488375.1:27500-30000 GCF_051014445.1 Colletes latitarsis | reverse complement strand
GGAGAAGGGTTTCGTGTGAACAGCCGTTGCACACGAGTCAGTCGATCCTAAGCCCTAAGAGAAATCCTATGAAGATGAGGTGTCCTAAAAAAACGCAGCAAACGAAACGAAACGAAGTTATTACAAAGCTTAATCATCCACTTTGACTCGAACACGAGAAAAAACATACATATATATATATATTTATTATATTTATTATATTATATTATTAAGATCCATCATGGCAACAACAGTATAGTAGAGTTGTGTAAAAAAAATATGTGTAAAAGCAATTTTTTAAACGTTTTTTTTAACCAAAAAGAAAAACGAGTCACACAAGTGCGAAACGATTATAAAATAAAATAACTTGAGCGATGTGAGAGAGAGACACACACCCATCGGGCGAAAGGGAATCCGGTTTCTATTCCGGAACCCGGCAGCGGAACCGTATACCATTCGGGCCCTCGTAAGAGTAGTTCGTCGGGGTAACCCAAAATGACCTGGAGACGCCGTCGGGAGATCCGGGAAGAGTTTTCTTTTCTGTATAAGCGTTCGAGTTCCCTGGAAACCTCTAGCAGGGAGATAGGGTTTGGAACGCGAAGAGCACCGCAGTTGCGGCGGTGTCCGGATCTTCCCCTCGGACCTTGAAAATCCAGGAGAGGGCCACGTGGAGGTGTCGCGCCGGTTCGTACCCATATCCGCAGCAGGTCTCCAAGGTAAAGAGCCTCTAGTCGATAGATTAATGTAGGTAAGGGAAGTCGGCAAATTGGATCCGTAACTTCGGAATAAGGATTGGCTCTGAGGAGCGGGGCGTGTCGGGCTTGGTCGGGAAGCGAGTCTGGCTGACGTGCCGGGCCTGGGCGAGGTGAACGGCGTCGAACGGATTCGTTCGTTCTCGTCGGGATCCGAGCTCGGTCCCGTGCCTTGGCCTCCCGCGGATCTTCCTTGCTGCGAGGCTTTCGTTGGCGGCTTGCCGTCGTCGATCGTCCTCTTCGGCCGCCATTCAACACTCAGCTCAGAACTGGCACGGACTAGGGGAATCCGACTGTCTAATTAAAACAAAGCATTGCGATGGCCCCCAAGGGTGTTGACGCAATGTGATTTCTGCCCAGTGCTCTGAATGTCAACGTGAAGAAATTCAAAAAAGCGCGGGTAAACGGCGGGAGTAACTATGACTCTCTTAATAATGAAACTAATGGATTTCATTAAGATCTTTATAAAGTGAGTTTCCACTGGTATTCACGACGTGGTAAAGCTTTCAAGGCGTTAATTACAATCTGCTTCCTATTAGCATGGTTGGTCGCCAACAACTGGTGGAGCCAATCTGGCTGACTATCCCCTTTGGTCTCCAGGTGTGCTAAGTCTAAATTGAGCACCATGGCTGCTAGTGCTATTGGCTTGCCCACTAGTGCTTTCAATGAATTCAGCCCAGGAACTTTGAGATCCAATGATGTTAACATTCCTTTCTCCACTCGAGCGACAGCTGAGGGAGCGATGTAGGTGCCATCTCGGTTGATAATCCTAACCACTGTAGACCGTTGAGGTCCGGGATCTGAGTCTGGAGATCCTGAGGATTCTCGAGGAGGACAGCATGGCTCCGACTCTGCAGGAGGGCAACAGACTGCCACGGGTCTTGAGTATGAGATTATTGCAGGAGGTGGAGGTGGAATCGTCTCCTCCCTCACTTGCTTGAGACGGGTTTCCTCAATAGCTCGAACGGTTCCCGCTATCGCTTGAGAAGCGTGAGTAACCTGTGAGGCGAATTCTGACATTTGGGCCTGATGGGCTGATTTTTCGTGAATCAAAGATTTATGAGCGGTGGTCCTCAAAGGATCGGCGGATATTATATCCTCGTTCCATGTGCCAACCCATACCTCCTCGCGGTGGGGACCGGGCAACGTTGCGGGTCGGCAATCCAGCCGCCTCGCAACGGCCAACAGGGCTCTGGCTTCAAACCTCCGGGGGGTTGCCTTCCCGTCGGGGGTTCATTCAGTAGGCCCGATCGAAACGCGAAGTATGACCACTAGCCGGCGGGGGCCTCGGCCCGCCGGCCCTACTGATCCAGTAGATTCCCGCGACTCTTCCCCTTCTCCCGAACCCGCGCCCCAGCAGCGACCTCGGCGAACCCGCGTTGCCGTAAATGCGCCCCCTGCCAGACCACCAGACGGGGCTCGCGCTCTACGGTCACGCCCTCGTATTGAGCAGGCTCCGGTTCCCGAAGTGCCAATTCAACCTTCGGGGGACCTTTGGTTAGGTCTGGGTTAGGTCTGGGTTAGGTCTGGGTTAGGTCTGGGTTAGGACTGGGTTAGGACTGGGTTAGGTCTGGGTTAGGTCTGGGTTATTTCTGGGTTAGGTCTGGGTTAGGTCTGGGTTAGGTCTGGGTTAGGACTGGGTTAGGACTGGGTTAGGTCTGGGTTAGGACTGGGTTAGGTCTGGGTTAGGTCTGGGTTAGGTCTGGGTTAGGTCTGGGTTAGTACTGGATTTGGTTTGGTCGGGCTTCGGTTGAGACTAGATTCGAGTA
>NW_027488375.1:0-15000 GCF_051014445.1 Colletes latitarsis | reverse complement strand
AACGTATACAAGTCACCAACGTCACTCGAGACGCTTATACCACTTCAAGAGCCATTCGGTCAAAGACACCGACTCGTGGCAATGCAGTGTGGAGAAAGTCTGGAACGAGCACGATACAGAACAGTCAGGATGAAATCCCGAGGAGCGACGACTGCTTCTCAACCGAGGTCGAAGAATAGCCGTACGCTCGACGCTGCCCCGACCGACTCGACCGGACCGTCGCTTCTCTTATAGGTACCGAGGCGCCCGCCGGAACGCCGGCGACGCACGGGCTTACGCACGGCCGCTTATGGGGGGAACCGCGCGACCCAACCGCCCGCCCGAACGGCCTGTTATAACTTAGAGCGAAAACCAACACCTGTAATTTCCTTAATAATTGAGCTAGGGCAAAAAAAAAAAACGCTATCTTGTAGGAAAAAAGCAGGGGAACACGATGCCGTCGTTAAAAATATAGATTGCCGTGCTCGTTTTCGAGAAAAAAATGAAAAAATGGTCAAAATCGTCGCAGGACAAAAACTCGACACGCTATCTTGTAGGCAAAAATTAGACGAATTCAAAACCGTAGTTAAAAATATCGGTCGTCGCGCTAGTTTTCGAGAAAAAAACAAAAACGTTCAAAAAATTCGAGATAAAAAAAAAAAAACCAGCCTACCAGATAGAAAAAATTACACTGAACAAATATCATATAGGTCAAAATATGTGTTAGCGTACTAGTTTTCGAGATATAGACGAAAAACCGTCGCCGCCGATCGGTACGTCGGTCGATGCGAAAGCACCGCGCGACCGAGCGCCCGCCTAAAAGACCAGTTCGAACATACCGAAAAATCAAGAAACCGTAACTTCCTTAATAATTGAGCTAGGACAAAAAATCGACACGCTATCTTGCAGGAAAAAATCCGGGGAACACGATGGCGTCGTCAAAAGTGCAGGTCGTCGAGCTCGTTTTCGAGAAAAAAAAAGAAAAATTCTCAAAATTCGACGAAAAAATAAAACGATCAGTGGACCGTGTAGAGAATCTAAAACTGCATAAGAATCGTATAGATGAAAATTGGCGTTCACGCGCTCGTTTTTGAGAAAAAAGTTAAAAAAGCTCTCAAACTTCGAGATAAAAAAAAAAAAAACCATCTACCAGGTAGCCAACGGTAAACGGTACAAGTATCGTACGGGCGAAAACGAGCGTTACCGTGCTCGTTTTCGAGTTATTGACGAAAAACAGCCTGGAGCGATCGGTCCGGCGGTCGACGCGCGAAACTTTCTAAGTCCGCTCTGCTCCGAATCATCGCTCCGGCGTCAAAAATCGTCGTAGGACAAAAAGTCGCCACCCTATCTTGCAGGAAAAAATCCGGGGAACACGATGGCGTCGTCAAAAGTGCAGGTCGTCGAGCTCGTTTTCGAGAAAAAAAAAAAAAAATTCTCAAAATTCGACGAAAAAATAAAACGATCAGTGGACCGTGTAGAGAATCTAAAACTGCATAAGAATCGTATAGACCAAAATTGGCGTTCACGTGCTCGTTTTTGTGGAAAAAATTAAAAAAGCTCTCAAACTTCGAGATAAAAAAAAAAAAAACCGTCTACCAGGTAGCCAACGGAAAACGGTACAAGTATCGTACGGGCGAAAACGAGCGTTACCGTGCTCGTTTTCGAGTTATTGACGAAAAACAGCCTGGAGCGATCGGTCCGGCGGTCGACGCGCGAAAGTTTCTAAGTTCGCTCTGCTCCCCCTCAGGGGCTGCCAGCCTTTCAGCTGCAGTACGGGCTTAACGAACCCGGGGTACCCGAGTCATACACACACCGTAAGCCTCCTGTTGGTCGTCACAACGACCCATTCACAATTCCCTATTGGTTTTGTGAATGGTACGTGACGGCAGGAGGAACGGGGGTCTTGGCTTAACCGCCTGGGCCACGAGTATGGCGACTCTATAAAATCGCCCTCCAATCCTAAGCTATGGTGCGCGGCGATGGGATGCATGGTTGGGGGAGAAGGCCCAATCCCAAGCGACCACCTCCGGGGAACCTGCCGAACCCCCGGAGTATATAGGCTTACCCGGGTAAGGCGGCTCTGCCCGGGCGGACCTTTTCTTCCGACCTGCTCGTGGGAATATTATGGAGTTCACTATTAAAACGGGGATGGGACGGGGTAAGTCAGAGGGGGAGGACGAAGGCGGTGTTGGGACTGGAGTGACGGCGCTCGCGCCGCCTCCAGCGCCTGGCCCGGCTTCGTGGAAGGTGGAGGAGGACGACGAGACTGCGTCAGTCTCGTCCTTCTCCTCCACCAGGAGCCTCATAGGCTCTAAGAGGAAGAGGGCGGGGCAGGCCGTCGTCGAGGTGGGCGGGGCGATGAGCCCGTCGGTGAGGCTGAGTTGCCTCAGGGACGAGGTGACCGAGGAGATATCGGAGAGGATCTCCTCGTCCCTGAGGCGGGTGGAGAAAGTCGCCGCTGCCTGCGCCTTTAAGGGGCAGAAAAGCGGTGGCGCGGCGGCCCTGAAGGCCGCGGCGGAGGAAATGAGGGAGGCGGCGCGGGAGCTGAGAGGGCGGAACGCCCGTCTGCAGCTCCTGTTGGAGGAGGAGCGACAGGGGAGGAGGAGGGCAGAGGCGCTGTGGAACAGCGCGGCCCTCCCTCCCATTCTCCCTCCTCCTCCACCGCCGCGTCCCTCGGCGGAGGTAAATAAGCGGAGTGCGGCGGCAGTGGTGCGGGGCACCGCGGGCCCCTCCACCCGCACTCCGCCCGTGAAGAAGTCCCCGTCCTCCTCAGAAGACGATCTTCTGAGGAGGATTGGGGACATGATTGATGGCAAGCTGGCCGCCTTCCGGGAGGAGCTCCTCGCCGGAAGAGCGGTCAGCAGGAAGGCCGTGCCTCCCCGACCTGTTCCGGTACAGTCGGGGAAGGCAAAGAAGGGCGGAGTGAAGGCTCCGCCCAGCGTTGCGGCACCAGGGCCCCGGGTCGCGACCCCCAAGGGGGGTGGTGTACCCGTGGTCGCGGTGGTCGCGTCCTCCACGGCACCCTCCCAAGGGGGAGTGGCGTGGAGTGAGGTGGTGGGGCGGAAGGCGAAGCGGGCGGCGAGGAAGGCCTCGCAACCGCGGCCTCCGCCTCCGCCGCCGGCGGCCAAGGTAAAGGCCGCGAAGGTCGGGAAGGCACGACCAGGTCGTCCCCCAAAAACGGCAGCGGTGACGCTGACCGTTGCGCAGGGGGGCGACCTGACCCTCGCGGAGGCGATGCGGCTCGCCAGGGAGAATATCTCCCTGGAAGAGCTGGGCATCGCCTCCGTGAGGGCGAAGAGGGCCGTGACCGGGGGTCTCTTGCTGGAGATCCCCGGTGCAGAAGGCGGCGCGAAGGCGGATCGTCTCGCCCAGAGGCTCCGGGAGCAGCTGGGCGAGCGAGGTGTCCGGGTCGCCCGGCCCACGAAGCGCACGGAGATGCGCGTTTGTGGGCTGGACGACTCGGTCAGCGCACAGGATGTGTCCCGTGCCCTTGCGAGGGCGGGGGACTGTCCTGTGGAGGACCTGCGGATCGGAGAGATCCGCAGGTCGCCCTCCGGCCTCGGGTCGGTGTGGGCCCGGTGCCCCCTCTCCGCCGCCCGTAAGGTGGCGGAATCCGGGAGGGTGTTGGTGGGGTGGGTTTCGGCGCGAGTGGAAATCCTCGCGCCGCGCCCGCTCCAGTGTCACCGCTGCCTCGAATTGGGGCACGTGAGGCAGGGGTGCACCTCGCTGGTGGACCGCAGCGGTCAGTGTTACCGCTGCGGTGCCAAAGAGCACCGTGCGAGCCAGTGCTCGGCGGCCCCCCACTGCCCGCTGTGTGCGGACATGGGGAGGCCAGCCGATCACAGGGTGGGGAGCAAGAAGTGCTCCCCCCCCTCCCGGAAGGAGAGGAAGAGGCGGGCTGCACCGGCTCCGGTGCCGAGGGCGGTGGCATCGTCCTCCATGGAGGTGGACGGTGCTACGGGGACGGACGGCCGGGAGGAGGCTGGCGCGGCCATTAATTAATGCCGCCCCGCCTCCTCCTCCAGGCCAACCTCAACCACTGCCGCGCGGCACAGGACTTGATGTCCCAAGTCCTCGCGGAGTGGGGGGTTGGCCTGGCGGTCGCCGCCGAGCCGTACCGCGTCCCTGATCACCCTCATTGGGTGGGCGACGCGGACGGCTTGGTGGCGACGGTATGGGGAGGGGGCGACGGGTCCCCACCGTTCTCCTTGTTGGAGCGCGGTCGGGGATTCGTCGCCGTGGACTGGGGGGGAGTCGCTGTGGTGGGGTGCTACATTTCACCCCGTAGCGGTCACGCTGCGTTCGAGCTGTACTTGGCCGAGGTCGCGGCATGCGTGCAGCGCTACGCGGCCCGGCCGGTGCTGGTCCTGGGGGATTTTAATGCCAAGTCGGTGGCTTGGGGATCCCCCGGGGCCTCCGTTCGCGGCGGGATCCTGGGCGATTGTTCAATACCTCCGGGTATTGAACCGGGGGTCGGAGCACACATGCGTGCGGCGATATGGGGGGTCCATCGTGGATGTTGGATTCGCGACCCCCAACGCCGTGCGCATGGTGTCGGGTTGGCACGTGGTCGCGGGGGCAGAGACACTCTCCGATCACCGGTACATCCGGATGGAGGTCTCTGCCGCCGCGAGTGCATCCCGACACGGCCGCCTGCGTGGCACCCCACCACGCCGCTGGGCGCTTCGGCGCCTGGACAAGGACGCCCTGATGGCAGCTGCCCTCGCTGCAACTTGGCCGCAGGGAGCGGCCGAGTTGCCGAGCATAGAGGAGGAGGTCGCCCGGCTCGGAGCATTGGTCGCGGGTATTTGCGACGCGGCGATGCCTCGGGTCGGGCGGGCTTCTCCTCGCCGGGCGGTGTACTGGTGGTCGGACGCGATCGCGGAGTTGCGAGTCGCGACTGTCCGCGCCCGACGCCAGTACACCCGCGCGCGCCGTCGTCAACGTACAGGCGACGGCGTGGCGCGAGCGAGGGCAGCTGATGACCTGTATGGAGCATACCGCGTGGCGCGGGTTGCTCTGCAGGTCGCCATCAAACGGGCCAAGACCCGGGCATGGAAGGAGCTCCTCCAGACCCTTGATGACGATCCATGGGGGCGCCCATATAAGGTGGTGCTGAACAAGCTCCGCCCGTGGGCGCCCCCCGTCACCGAGGGTCTTGACCCCCGGCTGCTGGAGGACGTGGTCAATACACTCTTCCCAATTGGGGAGAGGGGACCGCGTCCTCCGGCGGCGGCGGCTGTCCCAGTGGAGTGGACGGCCGAGCTGGGGGTCACGCAGGAGGAGCTGGCAGCGGCCATCAGACGGCTCGGGGTTCGTAACACGGCCCCGGGTCCGGATGGTGTGCCCGGCCGGGTTTGGGTCTTGACCCAGGGCGTCCTTGGGGCCGACCTCAGGCGGTTGTTCGACCGCTGCCTGAGGGACGGGCGATTCCCCCCCAGTTGGAAGGTGGCGAGGATGGTCCTCCTCCGGAAGGAGGGTCGGCCCGCGGAGTCTCCCTCCGCATACCGGCCCATTTGTCTCCTCGACGAGGTGGGCAAGCTCTTCGAGCGAGTGATTGCTGCCCGCCTCGTCGAGCACCTGTCGCGGGGTGATCCCGGTCTGGCCGACTGCCAGTTCGGTTTCCGGGGGGGCCGATCGACTATCGACGCGATAGGTCGTGTGAGGGCCCTCTCGGGGGCGGCCGTCTCCCGGGGAGGGGTGGCATTGGCAATATCCTTGGATATTGCCAATGCCTTTAACACCCTCCCCTGGGAAGAGATAAGGAGGGGACTCGAATATCATCGGGTCCCCCCTTGTCTCAGGGCGGTCGTCGGGGATTATCTCCGCGGCAGGTGGATCGAGTATCCGGGCCGGGATGGTGATATGCGGAGGGAGGTGTACTGCGGTGTTCCGCAGGGGTCGGTCCTCGGGCCACTCCTGTGGAACATCGCGTACGACTCGGTGTTGCGGGCCGGCCTCCCCGACGGCGTCAGCACGGTGTGTTATGCGGATGACACACTGGTGCTGGCCGTCGGGGCGCACTGGGGGAGGGCTATGCGTCGCGCGGAGGAGGGGTCGCAACGCGTCGTCGACCGGATCAGGGGGATGGGGATGACGGTGGCGGTCCATAAGACCGAGGTGATTGCGTTTCATTCACCTCGGCAGGATCCGCCACCCCCTCTGATCCGGGTGGGTGGGGCTGACATCGAGGTGAAGCCGCGGATCAGGTATCTAGGGCTGATCCTCGATAGCCACTGGCGTTTCGAGGAGCATTTCCGCTGCCTGGTCCCCCGGTTGGAAAGGATGGTTGCGGCTCTGGGCCGGATCCTGCCCAACCTGGGGGGCCCGGCGGGCCGAGTTCGTCGCCTCTATGTGGCAATGGTCCAGTCGGTGGCCCTATACGGGGCCCCAGTCTGGGCGGACGACCTGGCTGCCTCCCGGCGCAGCATGACTATGCTGCGTCGGGTGCAGAGGCGCATGGCGCTCAGAGTCGTCCGCGGGTATCGGACCATGTCACATGGGGCGGCGACGGTTCTAGCGGGGATGCCGCCCATGGACCTGCTCGCGCGGTCGCACGCGGTGATGTACCGGCACCGCGTCGACCGTCGCGCGGGGGTGGGGGCGGTCCCGGGCGGGCAGGAACCTGCTTGGGGGGATTTGAAGCGCCAGGCCCGGCAGTCCGTGTTGCTCGCGTGGCAGGAGCGGCTGGCTCTGCCAACCGCGGGGCACCGGACTGTCGGGGCGGTTCGGCCACTCCTGAAGGAGTGGCTGGACAGAGGCCATGGCAGCCTCACCTACCGGATGGCACAGGTGTTTTCCGGGCATGGCAGCTTCGGAAGATACCTGTGCCGGATAGGGAAGGAGCCGACGGCGCGTTGCTGCCACTGCGACGCTGAGCAGGACACGGCGGATCATACCCTGGAGGTATGCCCCGCGTGGGAGGGGGAGCGCCGTGTCCTGGTCGGCGTCGTCGGGCGGGATGTCTCGCTGCCGGGCGTGGTGCGCGCCATGCTCGGCAGCGAGGAGAAGTGGAGGGCCGTGGCCTCCTTCTGCGAGAACGTAATGTTGCAGAAGGAGGCCGCGGGGAGGGAGCGCGAGCTTCAGCGGCGCGCTGAAGCTCGCGCTCGGGCGGTGGCCCGAGGTCGTCGCCCGGTCGCGAGGCGTCGCGGGCGGCCGCCTCGGCGTGGCGGATGACCTAGGCTGGGAGGGGGGTCCTGAGGGGACCCTCCTCCCGCCAGGCGGCGCCGGGTCGGACCGGTTGGGGGTAGGAGTGCCTCCCCCTACCGGTCCGACGCAAGGGGAGGCACCCTCGGCGGTCTGGTGCGGCCATGAACGCCCGGCCGCCGAGGGGTGGAAACGGGGTCGCGGGCGGTTGCGAGTTGGGGCTCGCAGCCGCCACTAAACGCGGCCCCGGGACGGATAGCGGCGGGATGGAGTGGCCCCGTCCCGCCGCTATGAGGCAGTGTGTCTACTGGGGGGACCGATTGTCCCCCCGGGGGATGGGCGCGAAAGCGCGGGCACGGGGAGGATACCGGAAGAATGCTTCGAGCGATTCCCGGTATCCTCCCAAAGCGTGCCGAAGGGTCACCGTGGGGTTTTTAGTGGGTAGGTCCCGCGCCAGTCGTTGTACGGGCGCGGGGAATCCCACACACCCCTCCCACCTCTCCCCAAGGAGGTGGGAGGGAGTCTTTCGAAGATTTTCCCCACGACAAAAAAAAAAAAAAAAAAAAAAAAAAAAAAAAAAGTCCGCTCTGCTCCGAAACACCGCTCCGGCGTCAAAAATCGTCGTAGGACAAAAAATCGCCACCCTATCTTGCAGGAAAAAATCCGGGGAACACGATGGCGTCGTCAAAAGTGCAGGTCGTCGAGCTCGTTTTCGAGAAAAAAAAAAAAAAATTCTCAAAATTCGACAAAAAAATAAAACGATCAGTGGACCGTGTAGAGAATCTAAAACTGCATAAGAATCGTATAGACGAAAATTGGCGTTCACGTGCTTGTTTTTGTGGAAAAAATTAAAAAAGCTCTCAAACTTCGAGATAAAAAAAAAAAAAACCGTCTACCAGGTAGCCAACGGAAAACGGTACAAGTATCGTACGGGCGAAAACGAGCGTTACCGTGCTCGTTTTCGAGTTATTTACGAAAAACAGCCTGGAGCGATCGGTCCGGCGGTCGACGCGCGAAACTTTCTAAGTCCGCTCTGCTCCGAAACACCGCTCCGGCGTCAAAAATCGTCGTAGGACAAAAAATCGCCACCCTATCTTGCAGGAAAAAATCCGGGGAACACGATGGCGTCGTCAAAAGTGCAGGTCGTCGAGCTCGTTTTCGAGAAAAAAAAAAAAAAATTCTCAAAATTCGACAAAAAAATAAAACGATCAGTGGACCGTGTAGAGAATCTAAAACTGCATAAGAATCGTATAGACGAAAATTGGCGTTCACGTGCTTGTTTTTGTGGAAAAAATTAAAAAAGCTCTCAAACTTCGAGATAAAAAAAAAAAAAACCGTCTACCAGGTAGCCAACGGAAAACGGTACAAGTATCGTACGGGCGAAAACGAGCGTTACCGTGCTCGTTTTCGAGTTATTTACGAAAAACAGCCTGGAGCGATCGGTCCGGCGGTCGACGCGCGAAAGTTTCTAAGTCCGCTCTGCTCCGAATCATCGCTCCGGCGTCAAAAATCGTCGTAGGACAAAAAATCGCCACCCTATCTTGCAGGAAAAAATCCGGGGAACACGATGGCGTCGTCAAAAGTGCAGGTCGTCGAGCTCGTTTTCGAGAAAAAAAAAAAAAAATTCTCAAAATTCGACGAAAAAATAAAACGATCAGTGGACCGTGTAGAGAATCTAAAACTGCATAAGAATCGTATAGACGAAAATTGGCGTTCACGTGCTCGTTTTTGTGGAAAAAATTAAAAAAGCTCTCAAACTTCGAGATAAAAAAAAAAAAAACCATCTACCAGGTAGCCAACGGAAAACGGTACAAGTATCGTACGGGCGAAAACGAGCGTTACCGTGCTCGTTTTCGAGTTATTGACGAAAAACAGCCTGGAGCGATCGGTCCGGCGGTCGACGCGCGAAAGTTTCTAAGTCCGCTCTGCTCCGAAACACCGCTCCGGCGTCAAAAATCGTCGTAGGACAAAAAATCGACACGCTATCTTGCAGGAAAAAATCCGGGGAACACGATGGCGTCGTCAAAAGTGCAGGTCGTAGAGCTCGTTTTCGAGAAAAAAAAAAAAAAATTCTCAAAATTCGACAAAAAAATAAAACGATCAGTGGACCGTGTAGAGAATCTAAAACTGCATAAGAATCGTATAGACGAAAATTGGCGTTCACGTGCTCGTTTTTGTGGAAAAAATTAAGAAAGCTCTCAAACTTCGAGATAAAAAAAAAAAAAACCGTCTACCAGGTAGCCAACGGTAAACGGTACAAGTATCGTACGGGCGAAAACGAGCGTTACCGTGCTCGTTTTCGAGTTATTGACGAAAAACAGCCTGGAGCGATCGGTCCGGCGGTCGACGCGCGAAACTTTCTAAGTCCGCTCTGCTCCGAATCATCGCTCCGGCGTCAAAAATCGTCGTAGGACAAAAAATCGCCACCCTATCTTGCAGGAAAAAATCCGGGGAACACGATGGCGTCGTCAAAAGTGCAGGTCGTCGAGCTCGTTTTCGAGAAAAAAAAAAAAAAATTCTCAAAATTCGACGAAAAAATAAAACGATCAGTGTACCGTGTAGAGAATGTAAAACTGCATAAGAATCGTATAGACGAAAATTGGCGTTCACGTGCTCGTTTTTGTGGAAAAAATTAAAAAAGCTCTCAAACTTCGAGATAAAAAAAAAAAAAACCGTCTACCAGGTAGCCAACGGTAAACGGTACAAGTATCGTACGGGCGAAAACGAGCGTTACCGTGCTCGTTTTCGAGTTATTGACGAAAAACAGCCTGGAGCGATCGGTCCGGCGGTCGACGCGCGAAACTTTCTAAGTCCGCTCTGCTCCGAATCATCGCTCCGGCGTCAAAAATCGTCGTAGGACAAAAAATCGCCACCCTATCTTGCAGGAAAAAATCCGGGGAACACGATGGCGTCGTCAAAAGTGCAGGTCGTCGAGCTCGTTTTCGAGAAAAAAAAAAAAAAATTCTCAAAATTCGACGAAAAAATAAAACGATCAGTGGACCGTGTAGAGAATATAAAACTGCATAAGAATCGTATAGACGAAAATTGGCGTTCACGTGCTCGTTTTTGTGGAAAAAATTAAAAAAGCTCTCAAACTTCGAGATAAAAAAAAAAAAAACCGTCTACCAGGTAGCCAACGGCAAACGGTACAAGTATCGTACGGGCGAAAACGAGCGTTACCGTGCTCGTTTTCGAGTTATTGACGAAAAACAGCCTGGAGCGATCGGTCCGGCGGTCGACGCGCGAAACTTTCTAAGTCCGCTCTGCTCCGAATCATCGCTCCGGCGTCAAAAATCGTCGTAGGACAAAAAATCGCCACCCTATCTTGCAGGAAAAAATCCGGGGAACACGATGGCGTCGTCAAAAGTGCAGGTCGTCGAGCTCGTTTTCGAGAAAAAAAAAAAAAAATTCTCAAAATTCGACAAAAAAATAAAACGATCAGTGGACCGTGTAGAGAATCTAAAACTGCATAAGAATCGTATAGACGAAAATTGGCGTTCACGCGCTCGTTTTTGAGAAAAAAGTTAAAAAAGCTCTCAAACTTCGAGATAAAAAAAAAAAAAACCATCTACCAGGTAGCCAACGGTAAACGGTACAAGTATCGTACGGGCGAAAACGAGCGTTACCGTGCTCGTTTTCGAGTTATTGACGAAAAACAGCCTGGAGCGATCGGTCCGGCGGTAGACGCGCGAAACTTTCTAAGTCCGCTCTGCTCCGAATCATCGCTCCGGCGTCAAAAATCGTCGTAGGACAAAAAATCGCCACGCTATCTTGCAGGAAAAAATCCGGGGAACACGATGGCGTCGTCAAAAGTGCAGGTCGTCGAGCTCGTTTTCGAGAAAAAAAAAAAAAAATTCTCAAAATTCGACGAAAAAATAAAACGATCAGTGTACCGTGTAGAGAATGTAAAACTGCATAAGAATCGTATAGACGAAAATTGGCGTTCACGTGCTCGTTTTTGTGGAAAAAATTAAAAAAGCTCTCAAACTTCGAGATAAAAAAAAAAAAAACCGTCTACCAGGTAGCCAACGGTAAACGGTACAAGTATCGTACGGGCGAAAACGAGCGTTACCGTGCTCGTTTTCGAGTTATTGACGAAAAACAGCCTGGAGCGATCGGTCCGGCGGTCGACGCGCGAAACTTTCTAAGTCCGCTCTGCTCCGAATCATCGCTCCGGCGTCAAAAATCGTCGTAGGACAAAAAATCGCCACCCTATCTTGCAGGAAAAAATCCGGGGAACACGATGGCGTCGTCAAAAGTGCAGGTCGTCGAGCTCGTTTTCGAGAAAAAAAAAAAAAAATTCTCAAAATTCGACGAAAAAATAAAACGATCAGTGGACCGTGTAGAGAATATAAAACTGCATAAGAATCGTATAGACGAAAATTGGCGTTCACGTGCTCGTTTTTGTGGAAAAAATTAAAAAAGCTCTCAAACTTCGAGATAAAAAAAAAAAAAACCGTCTACCAGGTAGCCAACGGCAAACGGTACAAGTATCGTACGGGCGAAAACGAGCGTTACCGTGCTCGTTTTCGAGTTATTGACGAAAAACAGCCTGGAGCGATCGGTCCGGCGGTCGACGCGCGAAACTTTCTAAGTCCGCTCTGCTCCGAATCATCGCTCCGGCGTCAAAAATCGTCGTAGGACAAAAAATCGCCACCCTATCTTGCAGGAAAAAATCCGGGGAACACGATGGCGTCGTCAAAAGTGCAGGTCGTCGAGCTCGTTTTCGAGAAAAAAAAAAAAAAATTCTCAAAATTCGACAAAAAAATAAAACGATCAGTGGACCGTGTAGAGAATCTAAAACTGCATAAGAATCGTATAGACGAAAATTGGCGTTCACGCGCTCGTTTTTGAGAAAAAAGTTAAAAAAGCTCTCAAACTTCGAGATAAAAAAAAAAAAAACCATCTACCAGGTAGCCAACGGTAAACGGTACAAGTATCGTACGGGCGAAAACGAGCGTTACCGTGCTCGTTTTCGAGTTATTGACGAAAAACAGCCTGGAGCGATCGGTCCGGCGGTCGACGCGCGAAACTTTCTAAGTCCGCTCTGCTCCGAATCATCGCTCCGGCGTCAAAAATCGTCGTAGGACAAAAAATCGCCACGCTATCTTGCAGGAAAAAATCCGGGGAACACGATGGCGTCGTCAAAAGTGCAGGTCGTCGAGCTCGTTTTCGAGAAAAAAAAAAAAAAATTCTCAAAATTCGACGAAAAAATAAAACGATCATTGGACCGTGTAGAGAATCTAAAACTGCATAAGAATCGTATAGACGAAAATTATCCTTAACGTGCTGGTTTTCGAGTTATTGACGATAAGCCGGTATATATATGTTCGAGATAAAAAAAAAGATAGGGACAGTGGGAATCTCCTATACTATCACGGGCGTGTATTCTCCTACTAGTTTGATGCTTGCTGTTGCATAAACCACCGACTGTTTGGCCCGCCGTTTAACCGCGCAGTTTAAAATTGCAACACAATGTTGGTGTCGCTCCGGGGTGAAAAAATGGAAAAACGACATACTTTACGCATAGGGGCGGCTGATCTTAACATATTTTGTCATGTCACCACCCCAGTGACTCTAGGAAGGAGTTTGCCGTTGCACGTTTTCCTATTAAGAAGTAATTAGTGTACAAAAATTTTCGTGAAGCAAAAAACAAGAATATGAAAGTACGTTCCATGAGCATTACGGTGAATAAAACAGAAATTAAAAATTCCCGAGGGGTTGAACGGCATCATATTGAATTCGTTTTGCTGAATGGGGGGCTGCGCCCCCCAGACCCCCGCAACACTAACCCGGACCTAACCCACTTTGTAATAGCGGTATCATATTAAATTGAACAGCATCGTACTAAATTCGTTTTGCTGAATGGGGGGCTGCGCCCCCCAAACCCCCGCTACACTAGCCCAGACCTAACCCCCTTTGTAATAGCGGTATCATATTAAATTGAACAGCATCATATTGAATTCGTTTTGCTGACTGGGGTCTGCGCGCCCCAGACCCCCGCAACACTAGCCCGGACCTAACCCACTTTGTAATAGCGGTATCATATTAAATTGAACAGCATCGTACTAAATTCGTTTTGCTGAATGGGGGGCTGCGCCCCCCAAACCCCCGCTACACTAGCCCAGACCTAACCCATTTTGTAATAGCGGTATCAAATTAAATTGAACAGCATCATATTGAATTCGTTTTGCTGAATGGGGGGCTGCGCCACCCAAACCCCCGCTACACTAGCCCAGACCTAACCCATTTTGTAATAGCGGTATCAAATTAAATTGAACAGCATCGTACTAAATTCGTTTTGCTGACAGGGGTCTGCGCCCCCCGGACCCCCGCTACACTAGCCCAGACCTAACCCCCTTTGTAATAGCGGTATCATATTAAATTGAACAGCATCATATTGAATTCGTTTTGCTGACTGGGGTCTGCGCGCCCCAGACCCCCGCAACACTAGCCCGGACCTAACCCACTTTGTAATAGCGGTATCATATTAAATTGAACAGCATCGTACTAAATTCGTTTTGCTGAATGGGGGGCTGCGCCCCCCAAACCCCCGCTACACTAGCCCAGACCTAACCCATTTTGTAATAGCGGTATCAAATTAAATTGAACAGCATCATATTGAATTCGTTTTGCTGACTGGGGTCTGCGCCCCCCAGACCCCCGCTACACTAGCCCAGACCTAACCCACTTTGTAATAGTGGTATCATATTAAATTGAACAGCATCGTACATAATTCGTTTTGCTGAATGGGGGGCTGCGCCCCCCAAACCCCCGCTACACTAGCCCAGACCTAACCCATTTTGTAATAGCTGTATCAAATTAAATTGAGCAGCATCATATTGAATTCGTTTTGCTGACAGGGGTCTGCGCCCCCCAGACCCCCGCTACACTAGCCCAGACCTAACCCACTTTGTAATAGTGGTATCATATTAAATTGAACACATCGTACATAATTCGTTTTGCTGAATGGGGGGCTGCGCCCCCCAAACCCCCGCTACACTAGCCCAGACCTAACCCATTCTGTAATAGCGGTATCAAATTAAATTGAGCAGCATCATATTGAATTCGTTTTGCTGACAGGGGTCTGCGCCCCCCAGACTCCCGCTACACTAGCCCAGACCTAACCCCCTTTGTAATAGCGGTATCATGTTAAATTGAACAGCATCATATTGAATTCGTTTTGCTGACTGGGGTCTGCGCGCCCCAGACCCCCGCTACACTGGCCCAGACCTAGCCCATTTTGTAATGACTGTATTGGAACTGCGTTAGGGCTAGTTTAGAATTGGTTAGGTGAAGTAATGCGGAGAGCAGTTTCGCCTGCATCCCGGGATGCTTGTTGGCATGAGTGGTGTCTGAATGAGTAAAGACGGATGAGACACTTGTGGGGTATGGTGAGTCAGATTCTCAAACTACCCATATATTCTTCTGAGGCATGGGTGCCTATCCAAGGATCTCCTTCGGTATCTAAAAAAAAAAAAAAAAAAAAAAAAAAATGAATATGGACTGTGTTAGGACTGAATTGGATAAGGTCTGGGTTACGTCTCGGTTAGGTCTGAGTTAGGACTGGTTTAAGACTGAGTTAGGACTGGGTTAGGACTGGGTTAGGACTGGGTTAGGTCTGGGTTAGGACTGGGTTAGGACTGGGTTAGGTCTGGGTTAGGTCTGGGTTAGGTCTGGGTTAGGACTGGGTTAGGACTGGGTTAGGTCTGGGTTAGGTCTGGGTTAGGTCTGGGTTAGGACTGGGTTAGGACTGGGTTAGGTCTGGGTTAGGTCTGGGTTAGGTCTGGGTTAGGAATGGGTTAGGTCTGGGTTAGGTCTGGGTTAGGTCTGGGGTATTTCTGGGTTAGATCTGGGTTAGGACTGGGTTAGGAC